>NC_073228.2:99281590-99584621 GCF_029281585.2 Gorilla gorilla gorilla
CTGTGTCCTGGAGGAGCCCCTTCTGATCACTGGCACCATGTATGCATTTCTTTTGTTAGGTGTTATAGGCTTAGGACTCCCTCAGGCAGAGGCAACAGCTGGCAGATAGGCCATACCCTTCCCAGACTGACCCTGTAGAAGGAAGCATGATCAGCTCCTCCACCAACCAATGAACTCGGGTGTCTCACCCCCTCAGTATTACAAGAGTAGGGGCTCCTCTACTGCTTGGGTACCATCCAAGGTGGCGAGTCTTGCCTGCCTAGGAGCAGCAGGGATCAGGGGACACATGATCTGTTATTGGGGTGTTTCCTGGGAAAATACGGAGCTGTGCCCACCCACAGATTTCAGGCAAGGACAGAGCCACTGTGCTGGGAGCCCAAGCCAGCAAGTCTTGTCTGGTTAGGAGCAGTGGGGCTGGATGGAGTCTGCCATATGGGTGTTTCCTGGGAGAACACAGAGCTGTGCCCACCCAGAGTTCAAACAAGGGCAGGGTCACTGTGCTGGAAGCAGAAACTGAGCTTTGTCTGGTGAGAAGTGGTACAGTCTGACTGCTCCCCAGCACCATGACTGTGGCCTCCACTGGGGCTACAGTAGCTACTGCTGGGCTGCTCAGGGATCCAAGGACTGTTGGGCTCCCTGCGGCCTTAAGCGGTGCCCTGCAAAAACTCCCAGAGGTTCTCTCTATCAGTCTAGAAGTCCAGGAACCTCATAGGGTTTCTCCTATTCCCAGGATTGTGCAGGTCCCTGTAGGAAGTGTGCATTCCCCAGGGCTTTTCACTCTCTCACCCTTTGCCCATGTTATGGAACTTCTCCTGGTTTCACATTGGTCCTGGGTGGGCAGCTGCCCAGCTTCACTCTTCTCTGTTCTCCATGTGTCCCTTTGCTCCCTTGATGAGTCCTGATATGGTTTCTTAGAGAATTCACTTGGACAGTCAGTATTTACTCACCACTTTGTTTCCTTTCCGTGAGGGTGGTACACACCAGCCCCTTCTAGTCAGTCATCTTGAACCCATTTGTTTTTATATTTTTAAATGATTTTTGATGAAAACTTTCTAAAGTGCAGCATCTCTTCCCCATATTTGTTTTAATTGCATAACCTAATAATGATAATTTGAACTTTTATTGATGGGTGGAATGTTATAAGCATCTTTACTTTATTCACTAATGCTATAATTATGTCTCTGCTGCCTTATTTCTTTCTCTCTTGACATTGGACTATAACTTCTGCTGTTATGGAGCCAAACCTCTAGCAGAACAAACCTCTTTCTAAGCCGGTGGTTCTGATCATTTTGGAAAAAGACAGTTAAATTTTATAGTATGGTATCCTAAGTAAGAGTCAATGAACTATATATGAGGCCTGGGAGTAAAAACTTTGGCTTTAGCTGGGAGGTTTTCTCATTAGCAGTTTTATCTAGTTACTTTTGGATGAAAAAAGTTAAAATTAACAACAACAAAAAATCCAATTTATGAATACATTTCGTATCTTTCTACCTGGAAACGTGGTTATCATACCATTTTCTAATACTACAAAGGTATCAGAATTAGTATTATGTGGCATTCTTTCAAAGAAAGTGAAAAGAACACTCGAGTTCAACTAAATTTCCATTTCTAATGTCTAAAGGCTATAACATCTAAAAATGTTACCACAGAAAGAATATACAGTTGACCCCTGAACAACAAAGGGTTAGAGGCACCAAAGTCCACAGTTGAAAATCCACACATAACTTTTGACTCCTCAAAAACTTAATTACTAGTAACCTACTGTTGACTAGAAGCCTTATCAATAACATAAACAATAACAAATGCATATGTTGTAATGTATTGTATACTGTAATCTTACAGTAAAGTAAGCAAAAGAAAATATTATCATTATTATTTAAGACAGAGTCTTGCTCTGTTGCCCAGGCTGGAGTGCAGTGGCACGATGGCTCACTGCAACCTCCACCTCCCAGGTTCAAGATATTCTTGTGCTCAGCCTCCCAAGTAGCTGGGACTACAGGTGTGCACCACCACGCCTGGCTCATATATACATATATATGTGTGTATATATATACATGTGTATATATATGTGTGTGTATATATATATATACACACACATATATATATATACACACACATATATATATATATGTATATAGTATTTTTAGTAGAGATGAGGTTTTGCCATGTTGCCCAGGCTGCTCTCAAACTCCTGAGCTCAGGCAATCTGCCAGCTTTGGCCTTCGAAAGTGCTAGGATTACAGGCATGAGCCACCACACCCGGCCAGAAAATATTATTAAGAAAATCATAAGGAAGATAATGTATTTACTATTCATTAAGTAGAAGTGGATCATCCTAAAGGTTTTCATCCTCATCATCTTCATGTTGAGTAGGTTGAGAAGGAGAAGGTAGAGGAGGGATTGGTCTTGCTGTCTCAAGGGTTTCAGAGGCAGAAGAAAATCCATGTATAAGTGGACCCATGCAATTCAAACCCATGTTCTCAAGGGTCAACCGTGTATTTTAAAATATTGCATTAAGCTTATTATTATGTGATAGCTTCTGAATGGCCATTATTAAAAATGGCTTGGCCAAGGAGGACTTAAGAGTTAAAACATTCCACTATAGCCCCCTACCACGCTGGACTCTCTGCAATGCTGTATCTGCATTTCAACCAATTTGTCCACTTATCTGATTTCCTCTCTGACTTTGCTATTAAGATTAGGAGATCCTACCACTTACCACTTGCTTTAACTTTAAGCAAAATCCTTCTTTCCACAGGCCAGCAGTGGTCTCTTACTTTGGCATTTCCTCTCTGCTTCATCCTTTAACTCGCTGCCTCTGGTTAAAGAAGCCGGCACTCCCAAAACAGTCCCTGACCACACTCCCTTCCACACATACACTTTTCCTAGCAACATCTGTATGGCTCTCCCCTTAACACTCAGAAATTGTAAATGGCAACATTGTTGAAAGCTTTACTGATGAATATTCCAGGTTATAGCCAAAGATAATACTTTGCCATCTATCTTTCCTAGCTAAACAGTATGGAAAAAAAGTTTTGGATTATGAGTGCAATTAAAACCAGTGTTTAAAATCTAAAGTCATTTAATACAGTCAAAACAGTAACTTTAAGAAAATGAACTAAAGCCCATAAATAATGTCACTTGCTCTCCACCACCCTATTAAGTTTCAATGAAAATTCAGAAATGAGAGAGAAAATGATTTGGATTTATTTCTAATTTAAATCTGATCAAAACACCAGGATCATTCCAGATTCTCTTCCACTATTTTTGCATTTTCAAATTAGGCATGCAATGGAAATGAGCTTGGGCAGGAAGCCTTAGGCACGTCAGACTGAAATTCAATAGCCAAAGAAATGCATTCTATGTGTAGGGGACAATATCTTTCTTATATTCTGAGCCCTAATTCTCAGCTATTCTTTTTGCAGGTTCATCATCAGATATATGGATATAATATCCAGGGCAATTCTCCCATTTGGAAACTAGGAAATGTTACCAGATATGGGGAAAAATTAATTCTAGAAACTGGATTAAATTTGGACCCAGAAAGTGAGTCTAGACCAGTTTAGCTTCATTAACGAGGGTTATCGTTAAATTTGATTCCTTTGTTTTGTTCTTTTGGCAAATATTCCTTCAGGGCAGGGAGGTGAAGGAAAAATAACTTTTGGTTTTACTCTTTATTTACATTCTTATGTTTGTGTGGCGTTTGCTGAAGGAGAATAAATTTATGTAACTAATCAGATACAGGAACAAACATCAGCATATGCTTTATGTCTGCTTGGCTCAGCTGCCTAATATACCTTCTAAGGATCCCAAAGGCAGAAACTTGGTCCCAAATGATTCCCCAGGGGCTCTCACTCTCCTTTCCTTTCCAGACAGAATGTATACTTCCCTATTTCTGTCTAGTCATCTCATAAAGGGGAAATGGGCACAGAGTAAGGATATGGGCATGTGGTCCTGTAAAACCATCACTTCCATTGACCGGGGAGAAAAGAAAACATAGCCAGTCTCCTTAGCCAACAATATGCCATTATAGTCATCATTATTGATATGGTTTGGCTTTGTGTCCCCAACCAAATGTCATCTCAAATTGTGATCCCCACGTGTTGATGGAGGGACTAGTTGGGAGGTCACTGGATCATGGGGGTGGTTCTCCCATGCTGTTCTCATGATAGTGAGTTCTCACGAGATCTGATGGTTTAAAAATGTTTGGCATTCCCCCCGACCTCTCCTGCCACCATGTAATATATGCCTTGCTTCCCTTTCACCCTCCTCCATGATTGTAAGTTTCCTGAGGCCTCCCCAGCCATGTGGAACTGTGAACCAATTAAACCTCTTTCCTTTATAAATTACTTAGTCTCAGGCAGTTTTTCATAACAGTGTGAAAATGGACTAATACAATTATATACATACAAGTTCAGTGAACCAAACTGAATCCTTGCCAGTTCAACTAGCAGGCCCAGCAGGCCAAACACACAATAAACTGTGCCCAGGACAGCAGCCTTAAGAACATGGTCCTGACAGTTTTCCATCTGATCCTCAAATCTGCATGTGTTGACAAAGGTGGAGAATGAAATTAGAGAAGAGAAAATGCTTCCAGACATTAAAGTTTGCATAGAAGTTTAAAAAGCTCAGCACAATGGCAACAGATATACAAAGCTTAAAAGCAGTGAAAAATATGTGCTTAAATCTGTTTTGTGGTGCTGTCTCCGAGGAGTGATCAAGAAGTACTGAGACAGAATGCTTTCCCATTAAGAGGAAATGGAGTGCTCCTTTGCCAAGAATGTCTGCAGAATTCTGAAGCCTCATTAGGAGCAGTCGTTGTTTTTAAGGTTATTTCTTCTTTCCAAAGAGAATGAGTAATTAGAGGCCTTTGAATGATCTGTGTTTGTCTTTCTAAAATCAAAGGTCTTTATTGCATTTCTAAAACAATGTAAAAATTATATTTTTAGCTCACTTCTCTGAAAGTCATGCCCGAAAGAAATGCTTGATAATTTTAATAATGAAACAAATATTCCTTTATGATAAAATACATTTTACCATTTTATCTACTTACAATCTGATAGTATAACTACATGTAGGAAGCCTTTGAGTTGGTGGTGGTTGTGATGCTGTTGTTTTGCTGTATTGATGTGTTTGTGCTCATCTTGTCACACTATATCACTTATCCAGGAACAGATATTTCACACACTGTTTCCTCCCTCAAGGGTGAACTAGGCACATACCTGGGGCTTAGCTGTTTCTTATTCACAGAAGGCCTGTAGGGTTAAGAGTAATACAATCAGAAGTGCAGCTTGCTCATGTAGCAATATGAAGTCTCTATGCCAACAGAAACCTGAGGCCAAGAAACCGTTCTTAACCTTTGAACATATTTCTACTATATGTTAAATCCCTTGGTATTGGTTTCCTCATTTGTGAAATAGAGGAATAGAATGAGATGAACTATAAGGGTTACTTCAGCTACAAAAATTCTAACATACAACATAATGAGCAAGAGAGCTGCCTCCACATTTACATACTAATTAGGAATTTTTTAGCTTAAATAAGTTAACTTCCTTTTGAAATTATACAGGATCCTAACTACAAACCAAGAAAACTGAGGCTTTGTGTAATTATGGCAAACAAGTTCTTCAATCCTATAACTGAAATTGTGTGAAGATTGCCTAAAATGCCTACATGAACTGATTTTTAAAATAAGTGAAACAACGAAGAAAGCCAATAAAACTAGACTATCAAAAAATAATTTTATAATATGCCTTTCATAATATTAAATATTATAATAGTTTTTTTATAAAATAAAAATTGTGACAATGGTGGATAAATTTTGTGATAATTTTGTCATTTCCATGATTTATTAAGGTTAGCCTTGATGGATATCTTATTTAGAGTTTTTTCAACATATAAGGAAAAACTGATTAAGGAGTAAATATGATGAATTGTATTTATGATGAAGAGCACGGTTTAAACACTATGCTGGTAGCTAATTATAAGCCTGTATAATTTTATAATGAATATGAACAAAAACAAAAGAGATGGCATTAAGAATATAAACACATCAATAATTATTAGTGAAATCAAATTTGCCTTTTTAGCCTTTGCTTTACAGAAAAAATATTAGCTATTTAGAGCTCTACTCAGATCATGCAGTATATGTAGAAGAATGACTAGGCAAATAAGGGAGAATTGCATGACTAAAAATATAAAGACACAGGCAAGGAGATGTTGAATGAAAATTACAGGCATATAGTAGAGGTAGATATTATAAGGAAGGAGAGGCAGGAAACATCAAGTATACAATTTATGGACAATCAGGCGGGTACATTCCTTATTCTAATGAAGGATTTAGGCAAGATTGTTGGACTCTTGTTTACCTAATTTTTTTGAGTATAAAATTCCTTCAAATGTACATTAAACATTTGAAAACAATTAGTATGTGTATGATTGTTTTGCTTTATAATAGCTAATAAAAAAAGAAACCCTAAGGTGGGTGAAAAAAGTTATTTTTTATACCCTGCCACCTAATCCTTAAAAATCTTCCATTTTGAGCACCAAAATGAAGTCTGTAACAAAAAAAAAGTAAAGAGTTACAATCCAGTTTAGGATTTTAATTATATTCCAATATAGCAACCTATACACAAGATGGCTAGAAGCCATTAAACTGCACAGACCTCAAAGCTATGGAAGGAGACCTGAACTGCACAATAGCTGTGGTTGTCAGAATTCTAAGAGGGCCCCTAGGATTCCTCCCCCATAGTGTTCACACCCTATATATCCCCTTTCCCCCAAGTGTGGGAGAGATGTGATTATGATAGGAGAGTCATTTCCTTGGTTAGGTTCTACTGAATAGCAAAGGTGATGGGTTGGTCACTCATTTGATTCCATTACATGATCTGCACCCTGGAGAGAGTTTTCTTCCACTGGCTTTGAAGACATAAGCTCCCATATTGTAAGGTGGCCACATGGCTAGGACCTGAGGTGGCCTCTAGGAGCTGAAAGCAATCCCTGGCCAACAGTCAGCAAGAAACAAGGGACTTTAGTTTCTAGGAACTAGGAACACAAAGACCTGATTCCTGTCAATGATCTAAATGAGCTTGGAAGAGGACCCTGAACTCCAGATGAGAACTACAGTGTGGTGGACACTTGGATAACAGCCTGGTGAGATTCCAAACAAAGGATTCAGAGAAAAACAGGCCTGATTCCAGACCCACGGAGACTGAGATAAGAAATTTATGTTAAGTTGCTAAGTGGTAATTTGTTACACTGGAAGAGAAGACTAATGACCAGCATTTATCTGTGGATGATACATTTAATGGTCAACAAACACATCTCTTAGGCACATGATCTGAACTGCAAAGTGAATTAAAGATATTCTGAATCCAATATCCAAACCATTTTGGAAACTCTAGGTTTTAATTATACTGAATATGCATTACAGACTTGCCTGGATAAGTGAGTTTCAGTTTAAGCAATGATCCCCATTCTCTAGTTACCTTAACTCATATCATTCTTGTTCACAGACACTACTTCCCTAACATGTGTTCTGTGGTAGTTTTTAAAAAGCTCTCTTCTGTTTTCTTCATAGCCACCCCAATAATGATGCTGAAGACAGAGAACAAAGAGAAGTAGATGAAATGACTCACTGAAGAACACTTTTCTAATTAGGTGCCAACTTAAGAAAACTGGGCTTATGTCAAAGTCTGAACATTTATTGTAAGTGTTTTTGGTTCCTCTTGTAATTAATTGTAAATATTTGTACAAAACATAGAAGTTTTTTTGCATTCCTGTCACTGATCAACTAAAGTCACAAACCAATTTTAAAACTAAATATTTCAGCAAACAGACGTGGCAGTAAAATATAATTTCCTCAACATCTGATATATTGGTGAAACTTTATTAATTCATATTTTCTCATGTATTCATGGCGGATCTTATGAGTAGAGAGAGAGTCAAGCTTGCTGAGAAATGTGATTTGAGGAGTAGGACTACAAGCTTAAACCCAAAGCTCACATCACCTTAATAAAGTGCCCAGTATTCCTGTCATTATAATTTACTCTGTGGCCCTAATACTTTTTTGAAGTAGTTATGTGAAAATTATAAATAGGTAAAATCAAATATATATGTAAATTAGTGAAAATTAACTCATTTGGGTTAAAATAGTCTTCAGAAAGACTATGAAAATCCAAACATAAAGTAGTAGTTAGGTCTTAAAATATATCAACCAATTGTCCAGCAAAAGGTTTCTTTGGGAATGGGACATGGAATAGCCAATCTTTGATAGAAGAGGGTACTGCTATAGAAGGCCCTGAAAAGCTAAGAGACAGGATAAAGGGCCTGGAACCCAGGGCACCCTAAAGATAAACCAAATATTTTATGAATTCACTTGCACTGACCCTAGATACAGATAAGATATTGAAAGCTAGTTTTCTAATTTATATTATTCTATCAAATGAATTCAGCTGCCCTGTAGACCCATATAGAAAACTAGGAAACAGAAAACTTTAGCAACTTGTCCATGGTCAGTGGTATAAATAAGGCTAAAGATGAAGGCAAGAGATTTATATTTAACCTTTTTCTCAAATCAAGGGATAAACAACTAAATATACCATTAAAAATACTGGGAAAAAAATTTTAAGATTTCTCACTATGGAAAAGTAATGTACAAACAAAGTCACCATGCAATCATGGCCTAAAAGAGCTTCTCAATTTTGAAATTAAAATATGATTACATGCAGCAGGGATCAACAAACTGTGGCTCACGGGCCAAGTCAGCCAGGTGCCTGTTTTTATAAATAATGTTTTATTGAAACACAGTCACACCCTTTCCTTCATTTATTGTTTATGGCTGTTTTCCCATTATGCCAGCAATGTTGAGTTGTCATGATAGAAACAGCATGGCCCGCAAAGCCTAAAATATTTACTGGTTCTTTACAGAAAATATCTGCCAACCCCTGTTGTAGTTCATTAAAAATCAGTGTTTAGTGCAAGTCTACATCTACTATACCTATAATACCTAGAACAAATCATACATGATCTCACTAAAGAAAGCCCTTGGTTAGTTAAGTAAATAAATAGAATTGATATTAAGTAGACACAACGAAAATGTTACATATTGAGCCTGGCAGTCAATTCCACAAACACAGACCTGCACAATATGGACTGTGACAATATCTTGCTCTTTTTGTAAACATTCTTAAAATGGTAAACACATTCCACTGGCATTTTTCATCATCATATATCATTCATTTATTGTAAATCTCAAGATTTTAGTCACAAAACATTTTTTGATGGATTTCACTTTCTATAGGCCTTTGTGCATTGCAGCTTTGCAAAAATTATACAATCCTCTGGGTACAAATTAACTTGAGAGCCTGGCTGAGATGGAAAATATGATAAAAATGGAAATACAAAAGGCTGTGATAACTTTTTAAATTACAGGATATGTATAGCAATAAATAGTAAATCTAGTACTTTTTAAGAAGGATGCCATTGTTAAGAAGCCAGATTTTAAAAATAACAACAAGGAATATCAAGCCTATTCTCAACATTTTCCAAAAGGAATTTAACTCACTTAAATAGCATCTGTAATTTCAGATAAATAGTTAAACTCAAAAGCAAATTTAGGGACATGTGCAATGGCTCATGCCTGTAATCCCAGCACTTTGGGAGGCCAAGGCAGGAGGATCACTTGACCTCACAAGTTCATGACCAGCCTGGGCAGTATGGTGAAACTCTGTCTCTACAAAAAATACCAAAAAAAAAAAAAAAAAAAAAAAAAATAGCCAGGCATGGTGGTGCATGCCTATGATCCCAGCTACTCAGGAGGCTTGAGCCAGGAGGCAGAGGTTGCAGTGAGCTGAGATCACGCCACTTCACTCCAGCCTGGGTGATAGACCCAGACCTTGTCTCAAAATAATAAAAAGCAAATTTATTTAATATAATTTCTTAATTTTTTTATGGTGCAGAATTTTTTAGTTTCTGTTGAGTATGTATCCATAACTTTGAGAAAATTATTTTTTGAAAAACTATTTGATGTTGACTTTAGGCAATCATACCAGACTACAACCATGTAGAATTAAAATGACATCATGTCTAGAAAATAAAGTCAAAGTACCTGATTTTTGTAAAGGGTTGTCAACTCTATCTATAAGACTGTGTTTACTAACTTAGTATAAAAATTCCAAACCACAATATCACGTCTCCAAATATGCCTTTGGAGACATCAACGATTGACTTCAAATCCTAATTACCCAAAACTCAGAAAACATATACGGAATTTGCAATATTTGAGAGATTCAAGAGGCTATGCTAATAGTCAGTTTCTCTCAGTTCCCTAAGCTCTTTTCATTCATTTATTCTTACATCCAAACATTACACACTTTCTGATAACTACTGTGTGCCAAGTATATCAGTTATACTATCACTATGTATACAGCTCACCAGCAAAAGAATGTCATATTCTATTTTCAAAAATCATTTGTGAAGTGCCCATAATGCATGTACTATATACTATGTTAAGTTCTAAGGATAAAGAGATTACTAAGACACAACAATGGTTCTAAAATGTGAGTATGTACCAGATATATCTTAGGATTTTATAACTATATAGAAGCTTAGCACCATCCATACCCAGTGTATCAGAATTTCTGAGGCATAACTTTGATTTTTTTTCAAGTTCCACTTGTGATTCTGAAGCACATTGAAGCTTAAGAGTCATTTCTCTGGAAGATGTTACATACAGTGTAGAGATAAGGCAAGTACTATGAATAAAACAGAAACACAAAGAGGGAAGCATCAAGTTCTACCTAGAGTGATCATAGAGATCTTCTCTAAAGGGGTTAATCTTGAAGCTGAGTTTTAGCAGATAAGAAATTTACCAAGCAGATAAGCAGGCAGTGGTAAACCATATGCAAAAGAGACAACACACCTGGAAATATATGAAGGCATGAGAACAGCATGCTATGTTTGGGGAACTGCAAGTAGCTAGGTAAGGATGAAGGGCACAGATGCAGAAAGCCCAGGAGAAGAAGTTGGAAAATTAGGCAGAAGAAGCCAGATCATGAAGTGCTTTGTATACAATGGCAGAAATTTTGATGCCCTCTTGTGAGCCATAGAATGTTACTGAAGTTTTGTAATCAAAGGAGTGATATGATTAGACAAATTGCAAATAGTGAAGGAGAATCAGATGGCAGCAGGGAGATATGTTATCCTGGGTGAGAAATGATGAAGATTTGAACAAAAATACTGGTGTTAGGAAAGAAAAGGGCAGATAAAATAGATCTTTAGGGAGTAAAGTTGACTTGTCCAGGTGATAAACAGATTACAAATAGAGAAGGAGTACAATTACTAGTTTCTAATTTGAGGACTCACTATATTATGCATTTTGGAAAGAGTAATAATAGCTAACATTAATAGAACATTTGCCATGTTCTAGGCACTGTTTTTGGAGCTTTGTTCACTCAATCCTCATTACATATCAAGAGACAGACACACTGCATTTTATTTCTTTTAATTTTTATTATTTTTTGAGACATTGGTCTGGGCAAATATTTCTTAGCTATAACCCCAAAAGTACAGCAACAAACGCAAAAATAAACAAATGGGATTGCATTAAACTAAGAAGCTTCTGTACAGCAAAGGAAACACTTAACAGAGTGAAGAGACAAACCATGGAGTGGGAGAAAATATTTGCAAACCATATGTCTAATAAGGGGCTAATACCCAAAATATATAAGGAACTCAAATAACTCAATAGCAAGAAAACAACCTAATCAAATAATGAGCAAAGGACCTAAATAGACAATTCTCAAAAGAAGACATACAATAGCCAACAATTATATGAAAAAATGCCTATCACTAGTAATCAGGGTAATGCAAATTAAAGCAATACTACCTCACACCTGTTAATATTGCTATTATCAAAAAGAAAAAGGATAGCAAGTGTTAGTAAGGGTGTGGAGAAAAGGGAACTCTTGTGCACTGTTGCTGGGATGATAAACTAACACAGCCATTATGGAAAACAGTATGGACATTCCTCAGAAAACTAAAAGTAGAATTACCACATGATCCAGCAATCCTACTTCTGGGTATATATCCAAAGGGACTGAAATCAGTATGCTGAAGAGATATCTGTACTTCCATGTTCATTGCACCATTCTTCACAATAGCTAAGATATGGAAGCAACCTAGGTGTCCATCATCAGACGCACGGATAAAGGAAATGTGGCTTATATGCACAATAGAATAGTATTCAGCCTCATAAAGGGGGGAAATCCTGTCATTTGCAACAACATGGCTGAACCTCGAGGACATTACGTTAAGTGAAATAAGCCAGGCATAGAGAGACAGATACTGCATATCTCACTCATACGTAGAATTTTAAAAAGTTGAACTCACAGAAGTAGAGAATAGAATGGTAGTTACCAGAGGCTGGGGGAAGGGGGTCAAGAGGGAAAGGGGAGATGTTGATCAAAGGGTGCAAAGTTTCGGTTATGAGAAATAAGCTTCAGTGATCTAATGCACAAAATGGTGACTATAATTAATAAAATGAATCGCATACTTCAAAATTGCTAAAAGAGATTTTAAATGTTTTCACCACAAAAAATATGTAATAAATTTGTTCATCAGTCTGATTTAATCATTCCACGTTGTAAACATATATGGAAACATCACTTTGTACCCCATAAAAATAAACTATTATTATTTGACAATTAAAAATAAAATTTAAAAAAAAGTTAGGAAAATGAGGCAGAGAAAGGGTGAGTAACTTATCCAAGTTCACCAACTAGAAAATGACAAAGGAAGTCGGGATTTGAACCCAGGCTGTCTGGTTGCACAGCCTGTGCTCTGCTAATCACTCTACTATACTCCTATTTAAAGAGAAATACAGAGAAGCATAGAGGACTTCAGGAATCAGAGTCGGCTTTGTAAGAAAAACACTCTGATCAATTGGGGAGATGTTAACTTTGAGACTCCTGTCAAAGTATCCAGTGGGCAGTGAAGAATGTGGATCTAGAGTTCAGGAGAATGGTCTGCTCCAAGCATTTAGAATTAGAAAACATCAGTATGTAGGTAATTTGCCACTGCTGGTATAAAAAAAGATACTAGGAAGAACTTGTGCACTGAGACGATAAGTAGGCTAAGAATAGCATTGATAATATTTTAGATGGAGACAAACCCATAATGTTTATAATGTACTGTTATGTTTCCATAGAGATTTATATCTACTCACCTACATCTACATCTATTTTATTACAAAAGAATTTCACTTCTTTGAGAGACAAGGTTGCCTCATCACTTACCAGAAGACAACAAAAGTTGTATTTTTGAAAAAGTAATGAAACAATTACCTGACAAGATTTTTCAACACTTCTTTGTTGGCCTTAACTTGTAGGAGACGAAACCCATAGAAAGGAAACAGACTGTTAAATGGAAGAAAAGTCATGTGACTTCCTCTTTTAGATTATTTACAGGCTGCGAAGCAAACAGTGAAGTTACCAAACCTGTAGCTAAATCTATAAAATATATCATGTTTGCACAACTTCATCAAATGACATTCTAAAAAGGATTATTCCAAAAAGACTCATTATATTGCCATCAGACATTTCAGCCAAAATACCAACAGAATGCCATGATCCAATGCGAAACTGAGAAAGCTACACACATATCATTTTGGTAGCAAGGAAAATGTTAGATTACTTTCATTTCTCCCAGCTTCAATAATAGCCTGCTTCATTCTGTAACAATGAGATTCCATGTCACCAACACCATTAATCTGTCAACCATGAACACTACTTAACTTTGTGCCCTTCCCTCAGGATTTACATATAAACCTTACAGCAGCTCTTGGCACTATTTCCTGGCTCTTCTCAGCAAAGACAAAATATTGGCAGGAACTAGGATTAAATACTCTGTCACATCTAAAGGATGGCCTAAATTGGAAAGCAATATTAGAAATATCAGTATCATCCTTACTCTTTGAACAAGTCCGTGTGATGCAGAACTTCAACATTTTAATTTTATTAATATTAACTTAAAAAAACAAAAATTACACATCAAAATTTGTCTTCTTTGTATATGAATTTATCCAAAATACATACTTTTGATTATTAACATACCCAAACTATCTTACCTTGTTTTTATTTAGGGTTAGGAGTGAAAGATTTAGTATACTGAAGGAAAGGTGTCAGAAAAGCCAGGGTTTGTGCCAGGGCTTGGCATAGTGCCTGCCTCCCAGCAGGAGATCAATAACTGTTGAATAGACAAGGCCTCAGTTCCCAAGGTGATAGATATATACTGTGACCTTTTGGGTTAGGTAGATAATGCTTTTTAAATGTTCTGTATAGTCCCAATATAAGAGTTGCCATGTATTGATGTTTCCTGGTTGGCATTAGCTTGACATTAAAAATTCAGCCTTTATTATGAAAGCATTCCAAATGTTCCTTTGGTTCATTCTTGCTGAGAAAATCCCTCCCTGTTTCAAATGAAAGGGGGAAAAATGCATATTAGCCTGTAAGGCATTACTATATAGAGAGCAGTAGGACTGCCTAACACGTGTTGGGTAACACTGCATATTCAATAGTATATACAATATTTAAATGTCTCGAAATTTTGTATGATTTGCTACTCTTATCAGAAAGATGTGTCATATCACTGGGAGGTTCTACTTTTTTCTTCAAAGCAATTAAATGTAGGTATTGTTTTCCTAATGGTGAAAGAGAAGTTAGTATCTCAGTTTGCTTCCATTATAGGAATTCTCTGTAACACTAATCAGCCGTGTGGTCTTGGGACATATTTGTAACTTTTCTGAGCCTCAGTTCTCTTTCTGTAAAAGAAAAAATTTAAATGATGGTTGAAAATCACTGATTTTCTTTTAAGTCTAGCTCATTAATTATCTCATGCTTTTATTTTAGACAGGTATTTCTTTTACAGCTCTAGTTTATGGTAAGAGGTTTTAATTAATATACTGTAATGCCAATCAACTTTTATTTTCTCCAATTGGTAATTATTTGAAATTCTTTGTATCTATGATTTATTACTTCTGCATCTGAGTTCATATATTCTATTTTCCATTACTTCTGCATCTGAGTTCATATATATTCTATTTTCCATTACTTCATAGCTAGGCAGAAAAGGAACCAGCCCTGGTACCTACTGATGGTGTTCCTAGGTTCTGCATACTTTTCTTGAAAATAGATTAAGGTTTTTTCCTTTATCTTCATCAAAAGAGTGTGAAATTGAAGTGGCAGCATTATTTGCCTTAGTTAAGAAAATGATGTAAACAATTGAACTCATTTTTAATTTTTTCTGTAAATCGCTTTCCTTTCTTATTCACATCAAAAAAAAAAAAAAAAAGGTTTACAAGCAGCTCCTTAGCAAATTTTAGCTTTAGAATGTCTGCAACAATAAATGTTTTGGAATCTTAAACTCTGCAACTTACCACAGAGGGCAAGATTAAAGAAAACATTTGGTCAGAAACAAATCTCTCCCCCAAAAAAATGCTTCAAACAGCAAATTAATTACCTAAACACAATTATGTCACCAATTTTTAAATTTGCTCACTCATAATTCTTAGGTTACAAGACAAAATAACCAAATTTTACCAATTATATTTGGATTTCAGATAAACAATAAATAAGTTTTAGTATAATAATACATGCAATATTTGGAACAGATTTATACTAAAATGTATTCTTATACTAAATGTTAACATACACTATATGTTAAAAATTATTTGCTATTCATCTGAAATTCAAATTTAACTGGGTATACTGTATTTTTATTTGCTAATTTGATGACCTTTTAATATTTCTATTTATAAAAGGAATTACAGTGATGCTAGCTCGATAATGTAAACTCCAAGTGGCCTAATACAAGACATCTGTTTCTCATGGTCTAATGTGAGTCTTCCTAGTGGAAGACTGCTTTTCTCTAAGTGGTCATTCAAGAACCCAAACTCCTCTCATTTTCTGGCTGTATCATCCCATAGGCTTTGGGAGGAGTCCTCTGCATCCAGCAGACAGAAAGAGGGAGGGGGAATAAGGCACACCCGCTTCTTAACTGTGTCAACTCAGAAATGACACCATTTCCACTCACAAGTCATTGGTGAGAAGCAGTCACATGGCCCCACCTAGATTCAACAGGAACTGAGAAATTTAAACCCTTGCTGAGTAGTGACTTCCCAGAGACACCTCTAAATAATGAAAAAGACGAATAACATTTTGGTGAAAAGTCTGTGCCTCAGCATGGAACCAAAGGAAATAAATACGATAAGCATCTGATACAATTTCATTTTGTATTAGGATGGAGCAAAAGTAATGGCAAAAACTGCAATTACTTTTGTGCCCACCTAATACTTTGGAGAGATAAACCACCAAATTTATTTGGGACCCTCCCCTCATTTTATTAGCAGTGTACAATCTTTGATATTTAGTATGCAGTAGAAATGAAGCTGACCTAGTTGATGGTTTTGTGTGGAATTTTTTTCATGATACTGAAAAATTGTGATTACGCATCTATATCAATCTATGTGAAAGATCATGAGAATCAACAAGTTAATAGGTGTGAATTGCTTTGGGGAATTCAAATGTCTTGCATTAATAAAATCAAAACACGTGTTACAACTGAGGACTCCTCAGAGGATATAGCTGTCTGCTACAAAGACCACCAGCAGCCAGATTCTCCCTCAGTCTGGGATATAACACTGAGCCCTGAAGTCCGCTTGAAACTTAACCAGAAGGATCAACCATGATATACATTATCTTAATCTGTGAGTCTGTCTTTCCAACTCTGAGAGGGACTTGGTTTCTTACTTGCTTAGTCATGTCTTTAGAACACTCTGATTCTGCCTGGCTCTTTCCTATGTTCTCGTCCTTCTTGGATCTCGACCCACTGACTCTGATGTTCCCAATTGGTCCAGAATTTTGCACTGACCTACTGTTTGATATGCCTCCCTCTCAGGGCTTGTCATAACCACAGTAATATTCCTTCTCTTTGCAGCTGGGCTCTTGATCAAGGTCTCCATAACCCTCCATTACCATATTTCTCACCAGTTCAGTCTCCATGGGCTCTTGATATTAAATCTGTGGCCATTATTGATAAGCTGCATTGCCTAAATTGTCTTTATAAATGCATTCTCCTAACCTCTTCAAAATTATAGAAAGTTACCTCTTGCTCCCATACGACCAACAGTGAGCTCCAGTGTTGTATAGGTGAAAACTGCTCGAGACCTGGCTTTTTGCACTTTTTCCCCTATGGACAAAATGAACTTAGTGTGTTTCCTTTTCTCTATACCACTCAAAGGAACTTCTCATTTTTCTTCTATCCTAAAAGCTTTGAGTTCTCCAATCAGGGGAGCCTGGCCTATAAGCATGTAGTCCTTCACATCAAAACATACCTCTCCAATAGCAATGTCATAAAAATGCAGGTAAGTGTATGTTTCATAAAACCACTTAAGAGATAGAAGATTCTTGCAACATCTCACTGTCACTTAGCTAGATCCTTACCGTCTTGTCAAAAGCCACTCCATAATTCGTATTACTTTTTTTCTACTTGAAATTGTGAATATGCCTTACTTTATTTTAAAAAATTATTTACCACCCTAATTTTAATCATTTTTCTTTTTTTTTTTTTTTTGAGATGGAGTCTCACTCGTCACCCAGGCTGGGGTGCAGTGGCACGATCTCGGCTCACTGCAAGCTCTGCCTCCCGGGTTCACGCCATTCTCCTGCCTCACCCTCCCGAGTAGCTGGGACTACAGGCACCCACCACCATGCCTGGCTAATTTTTTGTATTTTTAGTAGAGACGGGGTTTCACCGTGTTAGCCAGGACGGTCTTGATCTCCTGACCTTGTGATCCGCCCGCCTCAGCCTCCCAAAGTGCTGGGATTACAGGCGTGAGCCACTGTGCACAGCCATTTTAATCATTTCTCTAAACATTTTTCCATGTGTCTTTCCCTTTCCATTCTTTTTTTTTTTTTTTTTTGTACTTTAAGTTCTAGGGTGCATGTGCACAATGTGCAGGTTAGTTACATATGTATACATGTGCCATGTTGGTGTGCTGCACCCATTAACTCGTCATTTACATTAGGTATATCTCCTAATGCTATCCTTCCCCACTCCCCGCACCCAACGACAGGCCCCAGTGTGTGATGTTCCCCTGTGTCCAAGTGTTCTGATTGTTCAATTCCCACCTATGAGCGAGAACATGCAGTGTTTGGTTTTCTGTCCTTGCAATAGTTCAGAATGATGGTTTCCAGCTTCATCCATGTCCCTACAAAGGACATGAACTCATCATTTTTTATGGCTGCATAGTATTCCATGGTGTATATGTGCCACATTTTCTTAATCCAGTCTATCATTGATGGACATTTGGGTTGGTTCCAAGTCTTTGCTATTGTGAAGAGTGCCACAATAAACATACGTGTGCACGTGTCTTTATAGCAGTATGATTTATAATCCTTTGGGTATATACCCAGTAATGGGATGGCTGGGTCAAATGGTATTTCTAGTTCTAGATCCTTGAGGAATCGCCACACTGACTTCCACAATGGTTGAACTATCTTGCAGTCCCACCAACAGTGTAAAAGTGTTCCTATTTCTCCACATCCTCTCCAGCACCTGTTGTTTCTTGACTTTTTAATGATCGCCATTCTAACTGGTGTGAGATGGTATCTCATTGTGGTTTTGATTTGCATTTCTCTGATGGCCAGTGATGATGAGCATTTTTTCATGTGTCTTTTGGCTGCATAAATGTCTTCTTTTGAGAAGTGTCTGTTCATATCCTTTGCCCACTTGTAGATGGGGTTGTTTGTTTTTTCTTGAGTTCTTTGTAGATTCTGGATACTAGCCCTTTGTCAGATGAGTAGATTGCAAAAATTTTCTCCCATTCTGTAGGTTGCCTGTTCACTCTGATGGTAGTTTCTTTTGCTTGCAGAAGCTCTTTAGTTTAATTAAATCCCATTTGTCAATTTTGGCTTTTGTTGCCATTGCTTTTGATGTTTTAGACATGAAGTCCTTGCCCATGCCTATGTCCTGAATGGTATTGCCTAGGTTTTCTTCTAGGGTTTTTATGGTTTTAGGTCTAACGTTTAAGTCTTTAATCCATCTTGAATTAATTTTTGTATAAGTTGTAAGGAAGGGATCCAGTTTCAGCTTTCTACATATGGCTAGCCAGTTTTCTCAGCACCATTTATTAAATAGGGAATCCTTTCCCCATTTCCTGTTTTTGTCAGGTTTGTCAAAGATCAGATAGTTGTAGACATGTGGTAGTATTTCTGAGGGCTCTGTTCTGTTCCATTGGTTCATATCTCTGTTTTGGTACCAGTACCATGCTGTTTTGGTTACTGTAGCCTTGTAGTATAGTTTGAAGTCAGGTAGCGTGATGCCTCCAACTTTTGTTCTTTTGGCTTAGGATTGACTTGGCAATGTGGGCTCTTTTTTGGTTCCATATGAACTTTAAAGTAGTTTTTTCCAATTCTGTGAAGAAAGTCATTGGTAGCTTAATGGGGATGGAATTGAATCTATAAATTACCTTGGGCAGTATGGCCATTTTCACGATATTGATTCTACCTATCCATGAGCATGGAATTAATGTTCTTCCATTTGTTTGTGTCCTCTTTCATTTCGTTGAGCAGTGGTTTGTAGTTCTCCTTGAAGAGGTCCTTCACATCCCTTGTAAGTTGGATTCCTAGGTATTTTACTCTCTTTGAAGCAATTGTGAATGGGAGTTCACTAGTGATTTGGCTCTGTTTGTCTGTTATTGGCATATAAGAATGCTTGTGATTTTTGCACATTGATTTTGTATCCTGAGACTTTGCTGAAGTTGCTTATCAGCTCAAGGAGATTTTGGGCTGAGACAATGGGGTTTTCTAAATATACAATCATGTCATCTGCAAACAGGGACAACTTGACTTCCTCTTTTCCTAATTGAATACCCTTTATTTCTTTCTCCTGCCTGATTGCCCTGGCCAGAACTTCCAACACTATGTTGAATAGGAGTGGTGAGAGAGGGCATCTCTGTCTTGTGCCAGTTTTCAAAGGGAACGCTTCCAGTTTTTGCCCATTCAGTATGATATTGGCTGTGGGTTTGTCATAAATAGCTCTTATTATTTTGAGATACGTCCCATCAATACCTAATTTATTGAGTTTTTAGCATGAAGGGCTGCTGAATTTTGTCAAAGGCCTTTTCTGCATCTATTGAGATAATCATGTGGTTTTTGTCTTTGGTTCTGTTTATATGCTGGATTACATTTATTGATTTGCATATGTTGAAGCAGCCTTGCATCCCACAGAGGAAGCCAACTTGATCACGGTGGATAAGCTTTTTGATGTGCTGCTGGATTTGGTTTGCCAGTATTTTATTGAGGATTTTTGCATCAATGTTCATCAGGGAGATTGGTCTATAATTCTCTTTTTTTGTGGTGTTTATGCCAGGCTTTGGTATCAGGATGATGTTGGCCTCATAAAATGAGTTAGAGAGGATTCCCTCTTTTTCTGTTGATTGGAATAGTTTCAGAAGGAATGGTACCAGCTCCTCCTTGTACCTCTGGTAGAATTTGGCTGTGAATCCATCTGGTCCTGGACTTTTTTTGGTTGGTAGGCTATTAATTATTGCCTCAATTTCAGAGCCTGTTATTGGTCTATTCAGGAATTCAACTTCTTCCTGGTTTAGTCTTGGGAGGGTGTATATGTCCGGAATTTATCCATTTTTTCTAGATTTTCGAGTTTATTTGAGTAGTGGTGTTTATAGTATTCTCTGATGGTAGTTTGTATTTCTGTGGGATCAGTGGTGATATCCCCTTTATCATTTTTTATTGCATCTATTTGATTCTTCTGTCTTCTCTTCTTTATCAGCCTGGCTAGCAGTCTACCTGTTTTGTTAATCTTTTCAAAAACCAGGTCCTGAATTCATTGATTTTTTTAAGGGTTTTTCGTGTCTCTATCTCCTTCAGTTCTGCTCTGATCTTAGTTATTTCTTGCACAACTTTTCTCGCACAACTTTTCTTGCACATTCTGCTAGCTTTTGAATGTGTTTGCTCTTGCTTCTCTAGTTCTTTTAATTGTGATGTTAGGGTGTCAATTTTAGATCTTTGCTACTTTCTCTTGTGGACATTTAGTGCTATAAATTTCCCTCTACACACTGCTTTGAATGTGTCCCAGAGATTCTGGTATGTTGTCTCTTTGTTCTCATTGGTTTCAAAGAACATCTTTATTTCTGCCTTCATTTCGTTATGTAGCCAGTAGTCATTCAGGAGCTGGTTGTTCAGTTTCCATGTAGTTGAGTGGTTTTCAGTGAGTTTCTTCATCCAGAGTTCTAGTTTGATTGCACTGTGGTCTGAGAGACAGTTTGTTATAATTTCTGTTCTTTTACATTTGCTGAGGAGTGCTTTACTTCCAACTATGTGGTCAATTTTGGAATAAGTGCAATGCGGTGCTTAGTAGAATGTATATTCTGTTGATTTCGGGTGGAGATTTCTGTAGATGTCTATTAGGTCTGCTTGGTGCAGAGCTGAGTTCAATTCCTGAATATCCTTTTAACTTTCTGTCTCGTTGATCTGTCTAATGTTGACAGTGGGGTGTTAAAGTCTCCCATTATTATTGTGTGGGAGTCTAAGTCTCTTTGTAAGTCTCTAAGGACTTGCTTTATGAATCTGGGTGCTCCTGTATTGGGTGCATATATATTTAGGATAGTTAGCTCTTCTTGTTGAATTGATCCCTTTACCATTATGTAATGGCCTTCTTTGTCTCTTTTGATCTTTGTTGGTTTAAAGTCTGTTTTATCAGAGACTGGGATTGCAACACCTGCCTTTTTTTGTTTTCCATTTGCTTGGTAGATCTTCTTCCATTCCTTTATTTTGAGCCTATATGTGTCTCTCTGCACATGAGATGGGTCTCCTGAAAACAGCACACTGATGGGTCTTGGCTCTTTATCCAATTTTCCAGTCTGTGTCTTTTAATTGGAGCATTTAGTCCATTTACCTTTAAGGTTAATATTGTTATGTGTGAATTTGATCCTGTCACTATGACGTTAGCTGGTTATTCTGCTCTTTAGTTCATGCAGTTTCTTCCTAGTCTCGATGGTCTTTACAATTTGGCATGTTTTTGCAGTGGCTGGTACCAGTAGCTCCTTTCCATGTTTAGTGCTTATTTCAGGAGCTCTTGTAGGGCAGGCCTGGTGGTGACAAAATCACTCAGCATTTGCTTGTCTGTAAAGGATTTTATTTCTCCTTCATTTATGAAGCTTAGTGTGGCTGGATATGAAATTCTGGGTTGAAAATTCTTTTCTTTAAGAATGTTGAATATTGGCCCCCACTCTCTTCTGGCTTGTAGAGTTTCTGCTGACAGATCCGCTGTTAGTCTGATGGGCTTCCCTTTGTGGATAACCCCACCTTTCTCTCTGGCTGCCCTTAACATTTTTTCCTTCATTTCAACTTTGGTGAATCTGACAATTATGTGTCTTGGAGTTGCCCTTCTCAAGGAGTATCTTTGTGGTGTTTTCTGTATTTCCTGAATTTGAATGTTGGCCTGCCTTGATAGGTTGGGGAAGCTCTCCTGGATAATATCCTGCAGAGTGTTTTCCAACTTGATTCCATTCTCCCTGTCACTTTCAGGTACACCATTCAGACGTAGATTTGGTCTTTTCACATAGTCCCATATTTCTTGGAGGCTTTGTTCATTTCTTTTTACTCTTTTTTCTCTAAACTTCTCTTCTCGCTTCATTTCATTATTTGATCTTCCAGCACTGGTACCCTTTCTTCCAGTTGATCGAATCGGTTACTGAAGCTTGTGCATTCGTCACGTAGTTCTCATGCCATGGTTTTCAGCTCCATCAGGTCATTTAAGGACTTCTCTACACTGGTTAATCTAGTTAGCCATTCATCTAATCTTTTTTCAAGGTTTTTAGCTTCTTTGCGATGGGTTTCAACTTACTCCTTTAGCTTGGAGGAGTTTGATCGTCTGAAGCCTTCTTCTCTCAACTCGTCAAAGTCATTCTCCATCCAGCTTGTTCCGTTGCTGGAGAGGAGCTGCGTTCCTTTGAACGGGGAGAGGTGCTTTGATTTTTAGAATTTTCAGCTTTTCTGCTCTGTTTTTTCCCCATCTTTGTGGTTTTATCTACCTTTGATCTTTGATGATGGTGATGTACAGATGGGGTTTTGGTGTGGATGTCTTTTCTGTTTGTTAGTTTTCCTTCTAAGAGTCAGGACCCTCAGCTGCAGGTCTGTTGGAGTTTGCTGGAGGTCCACTCCAGACCGTTTGCCTACGTATCAGCAGTGGAGGCTGCAGAACAGCGAATATTGCTGAACAGCAAATGTTGCTGCCTTATCATTCCTCTGCAAGCTTTGTCTCAGAGGGGTACCTGGCCGTGTGAGGTGTCAGTCTGCCCCTACTGGGGGATGCCTCCCAGTTAGGCTACTTGTGGGTCAGGGACCCACTTGAGGAGGCAGTCTGTCCGTTCTCAGATCTCAAACTCTGTGCTGGGAGAACCACTACTCTCTTCAAAGCTGTCAGACAGGGACATTAATTCATATTACTTTTAAGACTCCTTTCTGTAATTTTTGTGCTAAAAATTCCACTGTGCTTAACCATTAGAGTGCTAAAAAGCCCTCCCAGGACTTCTTCACAGGCATAGATGAATTATTACTTTCTTCATATCAAACTATTTTTTTTTTTGGTGCCTGTATGATGTCTAGCACTACATGAGGCACTGCAGAGCTCTACCAAAATGTGAATTTTGCCTTTTATCTGTGGTGTCTGGTTCATAATATATGCACAATACATATTTGTTGAATAAATTAAGGAACTGAGTGAGAGAACTATAGTACCTCTTGTTCTGTTGTGTGCCATTTCCTTACTTTAAAGCCAATTACCCCATTGCTTATGGTAGGGGCAGTATTACCATAGGTCAAATCTCCAAGAGCTTAGGAGTGCAAAGGGCTCTGAGAGAACACAATAAACACCCTAGAGTTTAACGATAAGTATATGCATTCATTGAATAGGAACATAGTCCCTCTTCATTTACACACAGTAATTTTCACAGATTATAGACCATATTAATTTCAGCCTTTTTTTAGGAAAATAAGTTGTTTTGATTTTTTTTGTATAGTCTGTTGAACTGAACACTATCATGTATTTACTTGGAACTATTTAGAATAAATAAAGATTATTTTATTGTATGGAGATCGAAGACTCACAATGTTACTTTACCAAAAGAGTAGTTACTAAAACATCTACTTTGAAAATACACATTATTTACTGACTCATGTTAGAGCCCATGAGGCTACAAGCAATTTCAATCTATTAGAACTCAGTGATTTCCTAGGCAGCAGGAGAATAACTGACTAGAGTTACTATTTGATTCCTCTATTCAAATTGCAAGAACTAAATTATATTGGGAATGCATACGGCAAGCGGAAGGAATAAATAATATTTAGTCACTACAAGTAAAATATAATCATAACCAGAAAAAAAATTTATGAGAGAATGAAACAAAGACAGAAAATTTGCATCCTAGGACTACAAGGAGAGACTCCTAATAACTCACCTCAAGTATAGCCATCATCTAGTTCCTCAGTGTTTATAAAGTAAAGGTTAAACTGCTTACCTTGGTAGGCAAGGCATGCTACATTCTGATCCTAACAATTACATCCAGTCTCAATTCTACTTTCTCCTCCCTTTACCTCCTGGCCACATAGTTGACATTTAGAGCAATTTACCAGAGTATATATTCACACATGCAGGCAGCAAATTTAATCAGTATTTTAGTGCTTAACTCTTAAGTATGAGCACAGAGACAAGAATCATCAGACATTTAGGGAAAGCCACCAACATAAAAGAGACCCAAATAAACAACCACAAAGGAATCTGGAGTTAATAGAGACTATGAAGGGAATGGAGAATACTTAAAAAAAAAAAGCAACAATTAATTTTCTCAGAGAGAGATAAGAAACAATCAGAGAACAAGAAAGAGTAATTGGAAATTAAAAATGAAAGAACTGAAATTAAAAATAAATCAGTTACAGAAATGGAAGAGAAAGCCAAGGAAATATTTCAGAAAATAATATAAAGTAGTTGTAAGGATGGACTACAGGAAAAACAAGCTAATTAAAGGGTCAATCAAGAAGGCCCAATATCAAATTGGCTCCATAAGGGCAATGTTTTGTTCACTGCTATTACCTCTAGCACAGAATTACAATACCTTGCTAGGGGAGGGGCATGATAACTATTTGTTGAATGAATAAATGCATGCTCCAAAGAGAAATCAGAGGGGTAATGATGGGATCAAAAGAGGAAGAAAATAAACCTTCCCCAAAATGAAGACCATGTATCATATAAAATGGCCCATCAACTGTCCAGCACATTTTTTTAAAAACCCGTATTAATTATTAATGCTCATTATCATAACATTTCAAAATCAGAGATAATGAAAAGATACTAAACCCAAGAACCAAAAACTAGCCATATGCAGAGAATGAGAAATCAAAATGGCTTAGATTTCTCAAAAAAATATTACAAGTTAAAAGTTATAAGAACAAGCCTTCAAATTCTAAAAGAAATTATTTCTTAGCCCAGAATTACTAATCAAATGGTGAGGTAGAATAGAGACATTTTTGCATGTGAAAAATAACAGAAAATGTCTGTCTCATTCTTGTTTGAATCTATTCCCCTACTTACTAGGTGTGTGACCTTGGCAAACTACTTCAGCTCCCTTGCTCACAGCGTAATTCACATGTAAAATGGGGACTCCCCTCAGACCTCCTTCATAAGGTTGCTGTATGGATTCTGTGAGTTATTTCATGAGTAGTCCTGAGAACAGAGCCTGGCATAAAGTAAGTACTCAATAAACTGTTAATTACTATTTTTAATTATTCTAAAATAAAACGAAAGTCTCCACAAAGCAATAGGATATTTATGAAGTTCATGTGTACATCTTATTTGGTTACTAGAAAGCCATTTGTATTTTTCTTCTTACATAATGTTAGCCATACCTTTTGTATTCTCTTTTTTTTCCATTTGTCTCCCCGTCTTTCTTACTTCAACATTTATTATATTGGCACAACTGCTAAGTTTTTTGGTATGTGATGAGAGAATGACATAAAATCTATGCTTAAGTAAATTGAGGGAAAAAGGAAAAAATGCAAGAAAAAAACTTGTTCTCCAGACACAGTAGGAAAAAAATAGAATTAAACTTATATTGCACTTTCAAATCAGTTTTTTGAGTTAAAAATTATAAGTGAAAATGATGCTCTGAGATTAGAACCAATTCATTAATCAATGTTGAATACAAGCACTTGGCTATGTCTCCAGCTCCTAATGCCTTTCTGAGCTGACACGCTTCATTATTGTCAGATGAGTTTTCAACTGAGAGGGATAGCTTTGAACACTCAACTGCCCTTTAGCCGGCAAACACGCAGGAAATGGCACAAGAAGCTTGAAACCAAACTCGTGTTCCTGGACTCAGTTTGGTTTTCACTCAGTGTGGCTGACTGGCACCTGTTTCAACAAACATTGGTACCCTTTCCCTCTATTCCTTCATGAAGCTATCTTCTCAGCTGAGGAACAATTAGAAAAACATTTGGGGCACATGGAAGGAATTAAAAGAATATCCAAAGTAAATTCTCCTCCTACCACACAATAAACCCTGACTCCCATAACAGAAAAATCCACTTTCAAATCAAATTCTAAAGCATTCTAAAGGATGGCTTTGGTGAAGACTGCTTGAAATAGCTTCTGGGTAGGTCCAGATTTTCAAATTCTGGATTTTAAGTGTAAGGAGAAATGCCTTTCTGCAGCCCTGTTTCCTCTACGTAAACAAGGTGTCCTCAGCACGGCCCTCAGAGGCCCACCCACTCACACCTGCCAGGATGTTGCTGGCCTCCAGCACATGCTTCCCCCAGCGAATTCAGTTCACTCCAAAAGAAAGAAAAATTAAATAAGGTTTTCTCAAAACCAAACAAAACAAAAACGGAAAAAACTGACATCTCTATTACCCTTTTGTTTTCCAGAAGTGCTAGCAGAATATCAGGATAAGATGGACAAAACGCAGGCTGAAAGGCAAGAAATCTGGCTCTAACACCAAAACCTCATGCCAGCGTTCTGAGTCTGCATTTCTTCCCTATAAAATACTGGTGATTCCTATTTATAGGCCTTCTTGCCTCCTTGAGAAAATCAAATGAGCTACTTGATGTGAAAGGACTTGAAAACTATCTTTGTTATTCTAATTGATAAAATGTATTTTTTTTTTTAACAAATATTTGTTTAGTATGCCCAGCACTATTCTAGGTCTGGGGCACATAAGAACGAGCAGTAGTAGGCCATGCGTGGTGGCTCACGCCTGTAATCCCAGAACTTTGGGAGGCAAAGGTGGGCAGATCACTTGAGCCGAGGAGTTCGAGACTAGCCTGGCCACCATGGTGAAGCCCCATCTCTACCAAAAATACAAAAATTAGCCAGGTGTGATGGCACACACCTGTAATCCCAGCTACTGAGGAGGCTGAGGCAGGAGAATCGCTTGAATCCAGGAGGCAGAGGTTGGAGTGAGCTGAGATTGTACTACTGCACTCCAGCCTGGGCGACAGAGTGAGACTCTGTTTTAAACAACAACAAAAACAGCAATATTGATATAAAGTCTTTTTCTCCAATAAGTTTTCATTTAAAAATACATATACATACTTTGGGAGGCCAAGGAGGATAGATTTTGTGAGTCCAGGAGTTTGAGACCAGCCTGGCCAACATGCCAAAACCCTGTCTCTACTAAAAATACAAAAAATTAGCTGGGCATGGTGGTGCATGCCTGTAATGTCTGTAGTCCCAGCTAATCAGGAGGCTGAAGTGGGAGAATCACCTGAGCCTGGGAGATCGAGGCTGCAGTAAGCCAAGATTGGGCAACAGGGTGAGACTCTCTCAAATATAAAAAATAAAAAAATATATATACCTACATTTTTTTTTTGAGACAGAGTCTTGCTCTGTCGCCCAGGCTAGAGTGCAGTGGTGCAATCTCTGCTCACTACAAGCTCAGCCTCCTGGGTTCACGCCATTCTCCTGCCTCAGCCTCCCGAGTAGCTGGGACTACAGGCGCCTGCCACCATGCCCAGCTAATTTGAGAGAGAGAGAGAGACATGAAATACACATACATAATATATACACATAATATATATTAGGGTTATCCGGAGAAACAGAATTAGGGTGTGTATACATAGAAATATATATTTATTTTTATATCTATATTTATATATTTATATTTACATGTACCCACATACACACACAGAGAAAGAGACTTATTTTAAGGAATTGGCTCATGTGATTGTGGAGATTTAATGAGTCCAAAATCTGATGAGTTGGGCCCTAGGCAGAGCTGTAGGGAAGACTCCAAAGGCAATGTGCTTTTACAAAACTCAGATAAATTGTATGATCTCCGGTTTAATACTCTGTCTGAAAGTCCATCTAAGATTTAGAAGTTGAAATAATTCTATGATCCATTGGCTGAATTAATGAAGTTATGTTTAATGGTAGAAAGCAAATATTCACATTTTCATTTAAGTCCCCAAGAGAATCAGGGTTATCTGGAGCATTAAAAAAACAGAGTAGTATCTTAAAAGCTCTATTATCCAGTTATATCACTGAGCGACAAGAAACATAACTATATGCTTTGCCATCTGTGCATGAGCTGAATAACAGACATGCAGTGAAAGGAGTAACCTGATTGGTCACTGATCAAGTTGCACATTTGTTATTTGCATAGTGATTTGTGGACTGAAGAGGTAGCAGTTGTGCTTTATTGCAATTACCACAGTTAATGTACACTGACTGGTAACCAAAATTGGAATTTTGCTTGTGTCTATTTAAAACCCAAGCTGGTTGAGATCATATAAGGAATTACTAGACAGAAAACAAGAGGAAGTTAAGTACTATACCAGGTGGGATCACAAATTGTAGAGGTAAAATAGGAAAAATTTAGTAAAAGAGATTATGATAAAGCAGTCAGTGAGGTGGTGGGAAAGCAAGAAAATGTAGTGCCTACAAATCAAATTTCTGTAGTGTTGTGAGAATGGGGAAACTCTTGACTTTGGTCAGCATGCTCCTAAGTGGACTGCAGGCTATGTGGGAACTGGGTGAGGCCTGTGACTGCTGTCTTTCCCCCACTTCCCTGGTGACCTGTGTGACTCAGCAAAGGCAGCCATAATCCCCCTGTGAACATACCTCCATTGGGCTGAGAACCACACTCCCATCCCCCACAGCAGCTGCAGCAAGGCCCACCCAAGGAGACTCTGATATCAGACAGGCCTATCCTTGTCCCCACCTAGTGGTCTTTCTCTGCCTGCCCTGGCAGCTGAAGACAAAGAACATAATCTCTTGGGAGCCCTATAACCCCACCCACTGCCTGATCCTGCTTATACAGCTGCAGCTGATACGCTCTGGAAAATGCCACTTCCTGGCTGAAGGCCAACCAACACAAAACCAGCACACTAAAGAAAAATACAAGCAAGGACCCACACAGAGTCTATTTCACTTTGCAGACACTCCTTAGTACCAGCTCAGAGCCTGGTAGGCTCTGCTAGGTGACTAGACCCAGAAGAGCAAAAGCAATCACTGCAGTTCGCCTCTCAGGAAGCCCCATCCCTAGGGGAAGGGGGAGAACACCACATCAAAGGAGCACCCCATGGAGCAAAAGAATCTGAACAGCAGCACTTGAGTTCCAGATCTTCCCTCTGACATAGCCTATCCAAATGAGAAGGAACCAGAAAAATAATTCTGGTATTACGATAAAACAAGTTTCTTTAACATCCCCAAAAGACCACACCAGCTCACCAGTAATGGATCCAAACCAAGACAAAATTTCTGAATTGCCAGAAAAAGAATTCAGAAGGTCCATTATTAAGCTAATCAAGGAGGCACTAGAGAAACGTGAACTCCAACTTAAAGAAATCAAAAACATGATACACGATATGAGAGGAAAAATTTTCAGTGAAATAGATAGCATAAATAAAAAACAATCACGACTTCTGGAACTCAAGGATACACTTAGAGAAATGCAAAATGCATTGGAAAGTCTCAGTAATAGAATAAAATGATCAGAAGAAAGAACTTCAGAGCTCAAAGACGAAGCTTTTGAATTAACCCAATCTGACAAAGACAAAGACAAAAAATATTTAAAAATGAACAAAGCCTCCAAGAAGTTTGGGACTATGTTAGGCATCCAAACCTAAGAATAACTGGTGGTGTTCCTGAGGAAGAAGAGAAATCTAAAAGTCTGGAAAACACATTTCAGGGAATAATCAAGGAAATCTCCTCTGGCCTTGCAAGAGATCTAGATATCCAAATACGAGTAGCTCAAAAAACATCCAGGAAATTCATTACAAAAAGATCATCATCTAGGCACAGAGTCATCAGGTTATCTAAAGTCAAGATGAAGGAAAGAATCTTAAAAGCTGTGAAGCAAAAGCATCAGGTAACCTATAAAGGAAAACCTATCAGACTAACAGATTTCTTAGCAGAAACCGTACAAGCTAGAGTAATTGGGGTCCTATTTTAGCCTCCTTAAACAAAACAATTATCAACCAAGAATTTTTTATCCAGAGAAACTAGGCTTCATAAATGAAGGAAAGATACAGTCTTTTCCAGACATAACAAATGCTGAGAGAATTCACCACTACCAATCTGGCACTATAAGAACTGCTAAAAGGCGCCCTAAATCTTGAAACAAATCCTCAAAACACACCAAAATAGAACCTCCTTAAAGCATAAATCTCACAGGACTTATGTAACAATAACACAACGAAAAAATAAACAAGGTATTCAGGCAACAAATAGCACAATAAACAGAATAGTAGCTCGCATCTCAATACAAATACAGAATGGCAAATGGATAAGAATTCACCAACCAAGTTTCTGCTGTCTTCAGGAGACTCACCTTACACATAGGAACTCACATAAACTTAAGGTAAAGAGGTAGAAAAAGATATTCCATTCAAATAGAAACCAAAAGCAAGCAGGAGTAGCTATTCCTATATCAGAATGAAACAAACTTTAAAGCAACAGCAGTTAAGAAAGACAAAGAGGGACATTATACAATGATAAAAGGACTAATCCAACAGGAAAATATCACAATCCTAAATATACATATGCACCTAACACTGGAGCTCCCAAATTTATAAAATAACTACTACTAGACCTACCAAATGAAATAGAAGGCAACACAACAATAGTGGGGGACTTTAATACTCCACTGACAGCACTAGACAGGTCATGAAGACAAAAAGTCAACAAAGAGACAATGTAAGGGGCAGTCACTATTTTCCCTCTCCATTCCCACCTCCCTGTCTGCCTCCAAACATTCCAGTTGGGCATTAGGCCATGTTACTCCACCAAAACAACCCTGTCTAGGTCCAGATTGATCTTGATATTCCAGTTTCAATGGTTAATTAGTCCACAGTACTTGACCTCTTAGGAGCATTTTGACCAAAGCTGAAAGCTTCCTCCTTCTTCACATACTACTAAAATTTGGTTTCTGGGCACTGTGCTTTCTTGGCTTTTCCACCACCTCTCTGGCTGCTCTTTCTCTTTTGCTAAACTTTCCCTGTCTATCTCACGTCTACAGTTTGGGGCACTACCGGGTATAGTCCTTAACCTCTTACTGTTCTGTATCTAGTAACTCCCTATATGATTCTCAACCAGTTTGAGGTTTTAAATAGCATTTATATATCAATGACTCCTAAATTTGTATCTCTAGCCACCGTCTCTTCCCTGAGCTCTAGAATAGGTGATAATATTCCTCTCAACTTATCACATCTAAAGGAAAACTTTTAATTTTCCCTTCCCAGCTGCTGCTTCCCATCTTCTCCATCTTTATATATCATACCATTATACCCTTACTTGCCCTAGCCAAAAACTTAGGAATGATCTTTAATTCCTTTCTTTCCCTCACAGCCCATACCTAATCTATCAGTTTGCTCAGTTTGGTCTTCAGGATATACCCTGAAGCTGACCTCTTCTTAAACCCTATTGCGAAAACCCTGGTCCAAACCATCATTATTCCTCACCTGAACTGCTGCAAAAACCTCCCAACTTGGCCTCCAGCCAGGAAGGGGTTTTCTTGTTTCCACTATAGCTATTCCATAGTCAACTTTTAGCTCAGTTTCCAGAATGATCCTCTAAAAATGCATATTGAATCACTTCACTCCTCTGATTAAAACTGTCTGGTGGCTTCTCATCACACAATGTATAAAATCCAAACTCTTTACCACAGCCTACAAGGGCTTCTGTGATCTGTCCTCTTCGTGCTTCTCCAAGCTCATCTTCTAATTCTCTCCCTCTCGCTCACTCTAGCTACACGTCTACATTCTGCTCTTCTTATACTACAAGCTCATTCCCCTTTTGGGGGATTTGCATTTGCTATTCCTTCCACATAATATTCCCCACCTCCTTCAATCTTAGCAGTGCTTTATTGATTGATTGCCTAAAGGTCAGCTCAGCAGGATGTCTTCCATGATGACTTTATATAAAAGAGCACTTCCTGTTCCAATCTGTGTTCCCTCTTCATTTTCCTTCATAAAAATTATCATACCTCTTGATATTCCATTATAAATACACACACACATACATACACAGGGTGAGAGAGAGAGAGAGAGAGGCAATCCTCAGCACACTTTTGATATGCATGGGGTTCAGTTACAACATTTTAAATAAAAACACTAGTCCCTCAACAGCATGGTTCAAATTTCAGTTCTCATGGTAGATTAACAGTAAGTAATTGCATAAGATACAAAATTTGCCACCAGCCCTTCAGTCCACAAATCACTATGTGAAAAGAGAGATGTGCATAATGATCAGTAACTAATTGCATCACTCCTTTCACCATCCATTAATGATTGCTCACTGTGTTTGTTATTCAGTTCATCACAGACAGCAAAGCATGGACTTTGGATGCCTCTTTGTCTCCCACTGATAAACCCATAGGATGTTTTATGAAAATGGGTCATTGAAAGAGAGAATTAGACAACAAAGATGAAAAAGCAGCAAAGAAACAACAAACGATAACACAAAATAAAATAAAAATAAAATGTAAATAGAGTTACAAAAGAAATATCTGACCATGGAAATATTGATACTGGCATCATTTGAGAAACTACAGATCTATAACCAAAGGAACTCAGTGAAGCACAGCTATCAACACACATGAGGAAAAGTGGGTGTGATGAAAAGGATGAAGATGCCCCAGAAGTCATGCTTGCCAAAAAACTTCCCCTTAAAGGAATTCTCAAAGATACATCATGATATTGAAGGCACAAAGAAGAAAACATTGGAAGGTGATTCAAACTTAGAAAAGAGCATGACGATTTGATAAGATATTGAGAAGATGCTCACTCTGTATGGTAGGTTATACAAGAAGAAGGCAAGCGCTGTTCAAACTACTCCTGACACTTTTTTCCCAGAATATAAAATACTTTAATTTTGAATGTTTCTAATGTTTGAAACTATAGTATGTTAAATTAGTATTAGTTGTACTATTGTTTCATTTTCCTATACATTCATAACTTTAAGCAGTAAGAGATTTTTTAATATCAAAATGTTTTATAGGTTATGGAACAATAGTAACATTTTCATTGATTTTTACAATCATTTTGCATGGTTTCAGCTTGCATGGCCATTTTTACAGTCCCACACCACTGTGGAAAGCAAACATTGTATAAAGAAACAAAAATAACTACCATAGTCAGAATCATTTTTAAAATTATAAAAAAATGGGGGGGGACTCATGTTAACTGGTTTAAAGAATATTATAAAGCTGGGAGGCCGAGGTGGGTGGATCACAAGGTCAGGGATCAAGACCATCCTGGCTAACATGGTAAAATCCGTCTCTACTAAAAATACAAAATAAAAATTAGCCAGACATGGTGGCGGGTGCCTGTAATCCCAGCTACTCAGGAGGCTGAGGCAGGAGAATCGCCTGAACCTGGAAGACAGAGGTTGCAGTGGGCTGAGATTGCACCATTGCACTCCAGCCTGGGTGATAGAGCAAGACTCCGTCTCAAAAAAAAAAAAAAAAAAAGAATATTATAAAGCTACAATAATCAAATCAGGATAGCGCCAGTATAAGGATAGATGAATATATCAGTGGAACAGAATAGAGTCCAGAAATAGATCCATACATAAGTGGTTAATTGATATTTGTCAAATGTGCCAAGGTAATTCAAAGAGAAATGGATAGTGGTCTCAAAAAATTATGCTGAATCAACTGGGCATCTTTATGAAAAATAATAAACCTCAACCTCACACCACACAAAGAATGAATCATAGCCTAAAACATAAATCTAAGCATAAACCTTAAAACTTCTAGAATGAAACATAGGAGAAAAATTTTACAGCCATGGAGTAGGTTCATTTATTAATTTAAAATAAATATAATTTATATTTATTAGAATTAAAAATTTATTAATGAGAACATGAAAGCACAAACATAGAAGGAAAAACAATACACTGCAATTGATCAAAATTAAAACTTTTACTTTTCAAAGGATATCAAGAAAATGCAAAGGAAAGCCAGAAATTTGGAGCATGAATTTGAAATACATATATCTGACATATCATATATCCAAAATATATAATGAGATCTTACAACTCAAGAAAAAGACAAACTACTGATTAAAAATAAACATGCAAACAAGCAAAATAATTGGGCAAAGATTGAGCCGACATTCGCCAAAAAAAGTATGAGAATGGTAAATAAGTACATAAAAGGATGTCCACCTTCATTAATGAAGGAAATAAAAATAAAAATCACAATTAGATACTACTTCAGATCTATTGGAATGGCTGAAATTAATCAGACTGACAATACCAAAGAAGGGTGAAGAGCAACTGAAACTTGCTACAGTGTTCTTTGGAATATAGTATGGCATGAACACTTTGAAAAAGAGTTTGGCAAACACCGCATGTTCTCACTCATAATTGGGAGTTGAACAATGAGAACACATGGACGCAGGGAGGGGAACATCACACACCGGGGCCTGTTGGGGGGTGAGGGGCTAGGGGAGGGATAGCATTAGAAGAAATACCTAATGTGGATGATGGGTTGGTGGGTGCAGCAAACCACCATGGCATATGTATACCTATGTAACAAACCTGTATGTTCTGCACATGTATCCCAGATCTTAAAGTATAATAATAATTAAAAAAAGGAGTTTGGCACTTTTTAAATGAAGTTTAACATCTACTGACCCAAAGGTACAGAATCTCCAACTTCTAGATATTTGCCCAAAAGGAAATACGTGTCCACAAAAAGGATTACACATTCAAATAACAATAAAGAAACTGAATCCATAGTCAAAAAGTTCTCCAAAGAAAAATATTCAGGTCCAGATAATTTCACTAGAGAATTTTACCAAACATTTAAAAAATTGACACTAATTTTGAAACCACCTTTGCAAAATTATAACTGAGCGAATTATGACAGTGAAAGAAATCAGACCTAACCGACTCCATCTTGCTTCTAACCTTTAAGCTGTCCTTGTTCATTCCCGGGTGTAGGGCAAACTAACTTTGGGAAGGATTCAGTTCACAGTTTAACTATCAAACAAAACTGATAACAGCCCTTTCCTGAAAAGACCCGCTTCTTGCCTGGGGACCAGTCTGCCTTTACAGGACTAACAAATTAGCTACAGGATTAAAAATTACAGTTTAGGGGTCATGCAGCTTCTGGCTCCAAAAGTCTGAACCTCCCCAAATTGCTCCTGGGGATAACATCACTATTGTAAAACCTAAGATCAGTACTTGAGACATTTTTCAGACCCTGCACTTGATGGATCAGCTGACACCACCCAGACTGGTAATCTGCCTCAACCAGTTCTGCCATCTCACCCAGGAACAGAAGACATTAAGAAAACCTAACTTCAACCCCCTATGATTCCAACTCCAACCTGACCAATCAGCATTCCTCACTTCCCAAGGCCCTATCTGCCAAATTATCTTTAAAAATTCTGATCCCCGAATGCTCAGGGAGACTGATTTGAGTAATGATAAAACTCCGGTCTCTTGCACAGCCAGCTCTGCATGAATTACTCTTTCTCCGTTACAGTTCCCCTGTCTTAAGAAAGCAGCTCTGTCTAGGCAGTGGGCAAGGTGAACCCACTGGGCAGTTACAATTTTACACAACCATTCTGAGAAAACGGAAGTGGAGGGAATGTTTCCCAACTTACTTTATGAGGCTAGTATTGTAATGATACCAAAACCTAACAAAGACAGTACAAACAAAGAAAACAAAAAATATATTCTATGAACTTAGATGCAGAAATCCTCAACAAAACATTAGCAAATTCAAATCCAGTAACATACCATGACCAAGTTTGTATTTGTTCCCTATATTTAATGCTGGTTTAATATTTGGAAAATTGATCAATGAAATCCACCATATCAACAGGTTAGAGATGAGAAATCATATCAATTGGCACAGAAAAGGCAGCTAACAAAATACAGGATCATTCATGGTTTTTTAAAAATAGAACTCTCAGGCCAGGTGCAGTGGCTCATACCTGTAATCCCAGTATTTGGGAGATCGAAGTGGGTGGATTGCCTAAGGTCAGGAGTTTGAGACCAGCCTGACCAACATGGTGAAACCCTGTCTCTACTAAAAATAGAAAATTAGCCAGGCGTGGCACCGCATGCCTGTAATCCCAGCTACTCGGGAAGCTGAGGCAGGAGAATCCCTTGAACCTGGGAAGTGAGGCCGGGCGTGGTGGTTCACGCCTGTAATCCCAGCACTTTGGGAGGATGAGGCAGTTGGATCACAAGGTCAGGAGTTTGAGACCAGCCTGGCCAACATGGTGAAACCCTGTCTCTACTAAAAAAACACAAAAATTAGCCGGACATGGTGGCACGCACCTGTAATCCCAGCTACTCAGGAGGCTGAGGCAAGAGAATCGCTTGAACCCATGAGGCAGAGGTTGCAGTGACCCAAGATCATGCCATTGCACTTAAGCTGGCAATAGAGAGAGACTCCATCTCAAAAAAAAAAAAAACAAAAACAAAACAAACAAACAAACAAAAAACCCTGGGAGGCAGAGGTTGCAGTGAGCCGAAATTGCGCCACCGCACTCCAGCCTGGGTGATGGAGCGATACTCTGTCTCAAAATAAATACATAAATAAAATAAAAATAAAATGTTCAGTTCTAGCCACTGAAATAAGGCAAGAGAAAGAAAAAAAAAGATATTCAGACTGGGAAAGAAGAAGTAAACCCATCTCTATTTGCAGATAACATAATTGTCTATGTAGAAAATCCCAAGGAATCTACCAAAAAAAAAAAAAAGAAAGAAAAAAAAAAACTCCCAGAACTAATAAGCAAGTTTTGCAAAGTTGCAAGATAGAAGATCAATCCACAAAAATCCATCATATTTCTATATACTAACAATTAACATGCAGAAACAAATTTAAAATATAATACTATTTAGAATCACTTCAAAGAAAATGAAATACTTAAAAATATATTAACAAAATGTGCATGGGATCTTATGCTAAAAATTGCAAAATGCTGATGAAATAAAAGAAAGACAGAAATAAATGGAGAGATATACCTTGTTCATGGATTGGAAAACTCAACATAGTGAAGTGGTTAACTCTCCCCAAATTGACATATGAGTTTAATATAATTCCTATCAAAATCCCAGCTTTGTGGACATAGAGAAAATTTATATGGAAATGCATAGCCCTATAATAGCTAAAAGAAAGTTGATAAAGAAGAATAAAGTAGGTACAGAAATCACTCTGCCTTTTAATAAGGCTTACATTATTAGCTAGAAAAATCAAGACAGTATGGTAGTGTTTTAGGGAACAGACTCTAGATCCATCCAGAGAGATCCACAGAAGAGAACCCAGAATCCAGAAACAGACCCACAAAATACACCCAGTGGCTTTTAATAAAGATGCCAATGAAAGTTAAAATGGCTTATATCCAAAAGACAGGCAACAATAAATGCTGGCAAGAATGTGGAGAAAAGGGAACCTTCATACACTGTTGGTGGGAATGCAAATTAGTACAACCATTATGGAATACAGTTTGGAGGTTGCTTAAACAACTAAAAATAAAGCTAGCATATAATCCAGCAATCCTACTGCTGGGTATATACCCAAAAGAAAGGAAAGCAGTAGATCGAAGAGATATTTGCACTCCCATGTTTATTGCTGCACTGCTCACAATAGCTAAGATTTGGAAGCAACATAAGTGTCCATCAGCAGGTGAATGGATAAAGGAAATGCGGTACATATACAAAATGGAATACTATTCAGCCATAAAAAGAATGAGATCCTGTCATTTGCAACAACGTGGTTGGAAAAGGAGATCATTATGTTAAGTGAAATAAGCCAGACACAGAAAGACAAACATCATATGTTCTCACTTATCTGCGGGCTCAGATCAAGTTTTTTTTGTTTTTTGTTTTTGTTTTGAGATGGAGTCTTGCTCTGTTGCCCAGGATGGAATGCGGTGGTGCAACCTCAGCTCATCGTAACCTCCACCTCCCGCATTCAAGTGATTTTCCTGCCTCAACTTCCCAAGTAGCTGGGACTACAGGCACCCACCACCACGCCCGGCTAATTGTTTTATATTTTTAGTAGAGATAGGGTTTCACCATGTTAGCCGGGATGGTTGTGATCTCCTGACCTCATGATCCACCCGCCTCAGTCTCCTAAAGTGCTGGGATTACAGGCGTGAGCCACCGCGCCTGGCAATCACATCTTTTTGGTAAGGGATGGGGGGTAGGGGGAAGGGTAAGAAGCAGGTGAGGATAGTTAATGGGTACAAAAAGAAACAATGAATAAGACCTACTATTTGATAGCACAACAGGGTGACTATAGTCAATATTAACTTAATAGTACATTTAAAAATAACTGAAAGAGTATAATTGGATTGCTTCTAACATAAAGGATAAATGCTTGAGGGAATAGATATCCCATTCTCCATGATGTGATTATTACACATTGCATGCCTGTATCAAAACGTCTCATGTACCCCATAGATATATACACCTACTATGTACGCACACAATTAAAAATTATTAAAAATTTTTAAAAAGAATTCTCATAACTCAACAGTAAAGAAACACCATTCAAACAGAAAATGGACAAAAGACATGGAAAAGATATTTTACCAAGACAGATACATAGATGGCAAATGAGTCCATGAAAAGATGTTCAACACCATTAACCATTAAAGAAACAAATTAAAACTACAGTGAGATATCACTGCACAACTGTAAGAATAGCTCAGATAAAAAAGAGTGACAACATCAAATGCTGATGATGCTGAGAAGCCGGCTCACTGGTGCAATGATGCTGGAAATGTAAAACGGTACTGTTATTCTGGAAAACAGCTCAGCAGTTTTATGTTAAACTAAACATACTATCACCATATGACCCAGCAATTGTGCTCTTGGGCATTTATACCAGAGCAATGAAAACTTATCTTTACACAAAAACATGTACACTAATGTTCACAGCAGCTTTATTAGTAACAGCCAAAAACTAGAAACAACCTTCGATGGGAAGGAAACCCATTGATATACACACAGCTTAGATAAATCTCAAGGGAAGGATGCTGAGTGAAAAATGTCAATCTTAAAAGTTGCATATTACATGATTCCACTTAAATAGCATTCTTGAAATAACAAGATTATAGAGATGGAGAATATATTACTCATTTCCAGGGATTGCGGATGGAGGAGATGTATGTGGTTATTAAAGGGCAATGCAGGAGATCTTTGTGGTGACAAAACTGTTCTGACAGGGGTGGTGGATATGCAAAACTACACATGAAATAAAATTGTCTAGAACTAAATATACACACACACACTGGAGTACATGTAAAACCGGGAAATCTAAATAACATCAGTAGATGATAACAATGTCAATTCCTGGTCATGATACTGTACTATAATTCTGTAAGATGTTACTACTGGAGAAAACTGAATAAAGGATACACGGAATCTCTCTGTGTTATGTCTTAAAACCACACGTGAATCTAAAAAACTCAAAATAAAAAGGTGTATTAAAACAAAAAGATTTGAATACAATCTCATAGTAGCATTTTCATAACAGTCCTAGACCGGAAATAACCCAAATGCCCATCAACAGGTGATTGGAGAAGCAGATTTTCCTACTCAGAAATAGAAATGAACAAATTGTTCATACATGCAACACCACAGTTAATTTCCCAGACAATACTGAATGAAAGAAAACAATATTTCATTTATATGAAGTTGCAGAACAAATAAAACTAATCAATGGTGATGAAAAAAATTAAAGAGTTGGTGAAAGGGAGGAGTGAAGCGACTGCAAAAGAATCCGCAGGCCTTTCTAGGATGATGGAAATATAAAGACATCTTGATTAAGGTGGTGGTTACATATGACACACATTTATCAAAACTTATCAAAGCATATCCTTTAAATCTGTGCTTTTTATTGTGTATGCAAATTATACCTCAACAACTCAACAAGTTATTTTTAAGTGTCAGTGTGGTTTTAAGACAGAGAGGAGTCTAGGATATTGAAGATGGAGGCAAGGAAGTGTCTGGGGAGTTTCTAATGCAGGCATCTTTGATCCTGGTCAGATGGCCTTAAAGGGAAGGGTATACCAGTCAAGGAAATAGGGCACATTGAATAGGAATCCAGGAAATCTGGGAGTAGTAAAGCCTCTTTTCTCTATTACAACACCTGTATACACCACAGAGGGTGTGACGAATGAGAAACCTAAGGTCTATATTTCCGTGAGATACTGTTAATGATGACTTACAATTTGTACAGGCTATAATTTGTGTATTTTTGCATGTGCCTAATTAGTGTTATCTTCAAGACTAAGGGGTCTGTTGGTTCAAGGACATACCTGACTTATCATATCCTCCCTTGACTATGCACTTTTGATTACTGAACATTTCCAGAGAATTAACAAATAGAGCAGGAGATTAAATGACATGGAAAATATTAATTAGTGGGCTTAATATCCATACTTGGTGGGAGAGACATATATATATGCAAAGAGATTGAAGCATGTTCCAGGGAAAAGCTTAGAAGATGAAGCTACCAGCTTCTTTATTAATGGCCTTCAACTGCCTCAAGCTTGCCGTGTTTTTAAAGCAAAATAATGTGTTTCTAACACAAACACTCCAGCAGCATATTACAGCCTGAAAGGGAAATCTGGTAAGGATACAAACAGCTCTCTACTATTTATGCCTTGTGGAACTGCCATGGAAATTCTGATGTCCTGACACTGGGAATATCCAACTAGCCTGCAGAGAAGCCAATTCTTGGAAAGTGCACCATCATTTTAATTTTGAAATAAAAGGAAATTAAGACATGAGGAAAAGATGCCTGAGATGCTGAATATAAAGACAGCATTTAATTATTCTGAGTCAGTTATCTAGTTTAAAGAATAAATTCTTCACTATCAAAAACAATGCACCACTATCTTTATGAATTTTGTTTCTGCTAAACCTCTCTTCTTTTTAGATATTTATATTCTAGAGCTATTGATTTTTGAGGTTCCTCTCATGCAAACTTGGGAGCAAATTCATTGTCAACTACCAATCTGGAACCCAGGAAAGAGTTGAACTTTTGAAACCAGGATTCCATGTCATTTACTAGCTACTTGCTTCCAAGTTTCCTTACTAAAAAAAAACAGGAATAAAAATAATTCCTTTTCTATCTTCCTGACAACGCTATTTGCAAATAAATGAAAGAATTCACCTAAAACATAAAGTATATTCCACACATTATATAAGTGCTATTTGATGTACATTTGAGAAGACACTTGATAGAAGAGATTTACAATACAGATATTTGATACAGTTTAAAAACTAACTTTTAACAACATGAACAACCCAAAATAAAACTATTCTATAGAACTAAAATCTTAAATCTGCCAAATTCCATTAGAGTTGAAAATTAACCTATATATTTGGTTTTAAGCAATATGATAATAATGTGAAACCAGTCAGTCAAACACAAAGACTTGTACAATTAAATAATTTTAAGCTAGTTTATGAATTCTCATGACCTTATTACAAGTTATTTGATAATGAAGATCAAAGCACATAATATATAAAAACAAATATAAATTGCTAACTATTCTCTGTTTTGTCCAATTTATTTTAATAATGAAAACATAAACTCTATCCACCGCCATATATAAAAATAGGCCAGGGAACTCTCTTCAAGTATCTGTACAAAGGGCTTACATGAAAAATATCTGTGTTTACTATAGTCATCCTGTTGTGCTATCAAATCCTATTCCTTTGATCTAACTATATATTTGTACCCATTTGTATTTAGACAGTTTAATTTAAGCAGAATAAATTTTTTAAAAAGAAACTTCTTCGAAGTGCCCCTAGGTTTCAAACAGAAAGGTTTAGTAATGCTAATAAAGTATGACAGTATATTACAATCTATAGTTACACTATCTTCCACCACATGCGAATCTGAAGAAAAGGTTATTGATTTAGAAACCATCTGCCACAGACTTCACATTTTCACCCAAAGAAGCAATTTGTTTTTATTTTCTATCACTATAACTTCTTACCCTCTCATGACTCTCAGTTATAAGTCCCAGTGAGTCACTTTCCTTTGTTTCATTTCTTCAAACATTTCTAGAAAGGTGAAAATAAGTATACTGGTTTGCTTGAAAATATTTCCTCTACTATTCTTTCTCAAGTGGTCAATAGTATGTTACTAACAAATGCATTTCAACTAAGAATATATGTTTCCTGAGCTGACTCCCACTCCTGTTACAAGTGCATTATTGTACTTCAGTAACCCATCTGCCTTCCTCTTCTATTGCACACAAATATTTTCCTAGGCTAAAATTTTAAACAAACTTGAGCTTTGGAAATGAAACTCCAAGTAGGTACACTGAAGACAGAGGTCTTCATTCTTTTGACAAATTCTACACTTTGAAAGCAATTTATTTTTGTTCTTCCTTACTTCCCAATTGTTGACAGAGCTAGTCATTATGCAATTTGTCAGAATCCTAACTATACAGCCAATATTTTTAAAATTAGATACATTCACAATTTTTACTTTTTTCTCTATGGCAAAATTTTCTTTATCATCCATAGCCTGCTGCTACCTAAAATTGCGTGCACAGAAAGAGTATTCCCAAGGGATTAAAAAAAAGTTTTTCACATTAACTTAAGCAAAGTAATTAAAAATATAAATTTAGTAAAACAGACATGTTTTTGAGTAAGTTTTTTCCAACACGTGGTGAGGCATGTATGTATAACTGTATTTATGAATATGGTTATACTGTACATAATACAGTACTTTAAGAATTTGACATGTTTTTTCCTTTATGATACTGAGAATATATAATTTAGCCTATTTCCATTTTTCCCCTGGCTGCCAGAAAGCTGAGAGTCAAACAAACCAGCTGCTCATTATATAACTATATTAGTCTCTTTTTGAACAAATTTGTTTTATTTTCTGTGCCAACTTCTAGAGTACTGTCTAGTAGTAATTCATTAGTTTTATGGTGCATATGTTACACATCATAACCTTTTTCAAGTCTCTTTTAGATAACAGGTAGGATACAATAAAAGTGCAGACATATTTATTTAAGATCAAGGAGGTAAGTTTTTATTTTACTAAAATTTAACAGAAATTGACAAATACTTTTATATGTCTTAAAAAAGTGCTTAAAGCCACATTTCATCAAATAAAATAGATTTTATTTTAGCTTACCTATTGGTAATTTTCAGGGCTCTGAAAAGGCTTTAATTAAAGAGTATCAGAGGATTTAAGAGCAGGATGGCTGTTTGTGTCAATATTAAGCCAAGATTTACAAAGGCCTATTACGGTTCCAGTGACATTTCCTTCCTATTTTTCCATATCAGCAGGAACATTTCTTGAGGGAATAGATTGCTACTTACTGATAAGATCTCTGACAGTAAAGGTAGGCTAAGCAGGATGCCAGGTAAGAAACTAGAGAATAAAGTCTTATCAAATGTAAAACTTGTAACATTGCACCTGCCATGTAGTTGGTTTACCTCGAATGGTCATTGCTTTTCCTCAAAAGCATATAAAGTTGTATCCTAATAAGTGTTGGTATGCAACAAAATTATGTTTTAATAAACTGAATAATTTTTAAAAACTAATTTTGAAGCATGATAGAAGTTTAATAAACATGTAAAGAGATTTAAAAGCAAATAAGTAATCACAGTCATCAATTCACTTAGAAGCAAACCTCTCATATACTTTACATCTACTTCAAGGCTTTTTCTACTGCATGAATCAAATCACAGCTGCCTTATTTTCACCCAAAGATAACACACTGTTTTGTGACTCCACAAGGTTATTTATTACTAATATATTTTATATTTGCATGGCACTTTTCTATTTACAACATACTTTCATTTATAGATTATCTCATTCAAGCTTCATCATTCTGAGAAAACAGATTATAATCACATTAAAAAGTATGGGATGAGGTTAACAAATGGACTAAATATACAAATAGAGTTAAAACAGCCTGATTAAGATACAGAATTTAAATATTTTTAAGGCTGTGCAAAGCTAAGATAATGTCCTTTGTCATCAAGCTCACTGAAAAGCTTTTATTAGGTAACATTTGTATGGAGCACTGTTCTCTGGGATAAACTACAAACCATTAACATGGGCAAACATACAAGGAGCATACAAGTAGAGAATAAAGGCAAGATTAATGTACATAATAGTAGCAAAAAAATATCTTTTATCAGTCAAAGTCCAGATGCATAAGAGTAATATGCATATGGATATCATAGGAGTGGTGACAGGTAGATAAAATTTATCACTTTTCTTTTGTATTTCAAGATAATAATATTTTAACTTATGTAATTCCTACAAGAACCCCCTGTAAAGTAAGAACTATTTTATGCCTGAGGAAACTGAGGAACAAAGATTAAGAAACATTACTGAAAGCCAGGCGTGGTGCTTCACGCTTGTAACCTCAACACTTTAGAAGGCTGAGGTGGGTAGATCACTTGAGATCAGGAGCTTAAGACCAGCCTGGGCAACAAAGCAAGACCGTGTCTCTACAAAAAAATAACATAAAAAATTAGCCAAGCATGGTAGCTTGCACCTGTAGTCCTAACTCCTCGGGAGGTTGAGGTGGGAGGATAGCTTGAGCCCAGGAGTCTGAGCCTGCAGTGAGCTATGATTATGCCTGGGCAACAGAGTAAGAGTGAGACACTGCCTGAAAAGAAAATAAAGAAAAAAGAAAAGAAATGAAAAGAAAGAAAAGAAAAAGAGAAGAGAAGAGAAAACATCACTCAAGATCACACACCTAATACTAATAAGTGGCCAAAGGGGGATTCAAACCCAGGCAGTTTGGCTCCCTACAACTTAACCCTACCCTCACTCTACTGCGTGGAAAAGTTACCTGCCATGGTGAACGGGAAACTGAAACCGTATGAAAGAAAGAGGAGAGCAAAGCTTATCTTATGATCAGGTGGTACCTGTGAGAAATGATTTGAGGGAAAAACAAGTAAAATAACTCAAAAATATTCACCTCACTGACTCTCCACCATGAGAAGTTTCCCTTTTAGGATCTATTTTCCAAAATCCCCTATTTGATGCAAGTATTCAGGTATATGTACAGTCACTATCCAACACCTTTGTTTTCAACTAATATCATGGGGATTACAACGACTCTCATGACACCCACGTGAAAGAAAATAAAACCCCACGTCCAGGGCAGTGTCTAGACCTGAACGTTACTGAGAGAATAAGGAAACCAAAATAGCCGGCTTCAAATGTGGGCTGAGGACCAGGTAGTAAGTGGATGACATACAGTGGAACCTTCCAAACACACAGAATAGCACCCACAGAATAAAACAGAGCCCTGGACGCTGGGGTGGTCATTGATCAAACAAGGCTAGAGGGATGACAGAGAAAAGGCGAGACTTCAAGGCTTTAAAATTGGGAGCAGAGACCTTGGCAATAAGAAACTGCTGGAAAGCTTTCAGAGAAGGTTCCAAATAGAAAGGCAGGTTGGTTAATTTGGCACCACCAGGAGGAATACTGTGTGGAGTCTAGCCAGGCCTATGAGGCCTTGAATCCTGAGACAGGAGATAGCAGGAAACCAAATGCAGAAGGTGGCACCAGGAGAGTCCTCATACACAGCACATCCTAGAATATGCTCCAGGGATTCAGAATGATGGATGATGGAGAACGGGCTCTTGCTTATGATGTTTCCAGGAAAGATCTGAGACACAGTAGCCTCACAGAACCTTGGGTTTTTCCCCCGTGGCAACTTGACTGAAGGAGACAATTTTGATACGCCATATCTGCTTTCTATTTCATACCACCCAGAGAAGCTCAGAGGGGATGGGAAAGTAAAAGTTCACTGTTCAAAAAGAGTGAGATGGTGTTTCATGTCTGTTTCTGAGGAGACCAGGGGTACTGTGACAGACAAGGAGATGTTCAGCGATGTTGGGTAGCACAGGAAATGGAGCTCCCTAGGCAGCATGATCACAGAAAGAATTGCCATTGGCAGCCTGTATTTTTCAAGAGGAAATTAAAGAACACATAAAATCAGAGAAGAAAGTGGGGAGGCAGAAAGGGTTTCAGGAGCAGAAAGTACATTGAGTACCAATTTGACAGCCAGACACCATAAAAGATATGGGTTTGGATCCAAATGCCCAGTTGATAGAGCGCTAAGGCAGCTTAGAATCTTCAACATAAACACAGCAGAGAGGGGTATAAAGTGACTGAGCTGAGATGTAAACAATAATTCCTAGACCCAGATTTCAACAGCAGCAGTATAGCTCTTGGTGGGAAGAATAAATATTTTATATGTATAGAAGTAAAAATGATATGTGTGTTAATTCCCAAAGAGGGATTAAAGACCTTCCTCTAACATAGTACCAATGTGTAAATGTTCTCCAAGACTTATTTTATTAAGCACACATTCCTGGGAAAGTGATAAAGCTAGCTATTAGATTGCATTCTGAAGATGCTCAATTATTTTCTTTATATGTGGTCCCCCGCCTTTCTAAAATCTCTACACTGGGCCAAATAGGAGACCACTGAGCTTAGTATGCCAGCTCATTCCTGGATATGTTTATTGCTACTAGGAGCAAATGCTGTGTCTTCCACCAAATTTTTAAGTGTCTGAGCAGACAAATATCTTGAAAACCTGACTATATTTTATGCTGAGCTCTCCAAGTCTGTGCTGAATAAATGCAGGGATACGGCTTATACTAGAGAAAACAAAGTAAAGATACATATATATTCCTTATGTTGGTAACATTAACAGCAGCTATCATTTCACTGTTTATACTATACTAAGCATGCAGATATTGAAATTAATCCTCTCCTAATGATCCTTTAAGGTAGGTGGTCCCAATTTACAGAAAAGGAAACTGAGGCCTATGTATTGGAACAATTTCCTCAAGAATACACAAAGCTGGAAAGTGGCAGAAATGAGGTTTAAATACAGATCTGCTTGAAGCCAATATCTTAACCACTAGGCTCCTAAGCACAGTACTGTCAGCTGGAAATACAATAATGAATATGTCATGGTTCAGTCTTCCAGGAGTCCACATGGGAGTAAAGAGAGAGAGGAGAAAGAGTCGATATAGTCCATAACAGTACAAAGAAATCCTATAAGTATATGCAGACTAGCAACTAACAGCCTGAGTATAAACAGTGAGGGTCAGTGTTTGCACTGGGCCTTAACAGGAGCAGTTTGGTTGGCATGATGGCTGTGGATAGCTGCAGGGGGAGAGTGTGCATCCTGAAGGAGTGCCTTTTACCAGCTGATGGAATCCATTCTAAACATCAGTGGACTGAATCATTGAATAGAATCACCTATAAGGAAGATTCTAGTTTTAATGGTCACTTTTCAAAATAAGCCCGAGTTTCTCATTATTCTTAAGCTATCTTCAGGTTTTATTAAGCCAGCTTTTTAATACATTCAACGGATTGATTTTTTTTAAAAAATTAAGAGTATTAAACCAGAAGAGCTTCAATAAAGACCCTCAGGCTGATGGTAAGTTTTTGATTACTGGCTTTTGTTTTTAGTACTCTATTTAATTGGGTATCTGATCATCGTATATTTCAAAGCAGTTTTCCCAGGTTCATTAGCAAGAAACTTCTATAATTCAAATCCAAATCTTCACTTCAAATATATTGCCCTTCTTTCTTCTTCCTTATCTACAGGCTACAGTTTGTCACTGAGGAAATTAAACTGAGCAAGAACAAGTTATTTTTCATGAAGCCCACTTGTTAAGATTTAATACTTTGTAATACTGATAAGATTATATCTGCTAAACAAATTAATTTAGCAGTTTAGAAGTATCTAAGAAAACCTAAACATTGTATAGCCCATAATAATCTGACTATTCAGCGTTTATTCTATAGAAATCCCCACTTAGGTGGGCATGATGAAGCACGTACAAGGATGTTCAGTGCAGTATTTTTGTAAAAGCAAAAGCTGGAAGCAACATAGATGATCATCAATTGAGCAATAGCTAAATAGGTATCCTGTTTAGCCTATGAACTGACAATGAGGTCAATCTGTATGGACTAACACAGTAAGATCTCTACAACATATTAATGAAAAAAAATCAAATTGCTAAAAATGTATGATAAAACATCAACTGTGTAGAACATCACACACTCACACCAAATCACATATATATACACATATGCATACAAAGGAGAGATATATACATATATACATAAGTTTTTATAGATATCTCTCTATATTATATTTATGTACATAGCTCTCTTTATCCATATATGCATGCATATAGAGTTGTCCCTTGGTATCCACGTGGGATTGGTTCCAGTGCCTCCCACAGATACCAAAATCTACAGATGTTCAAGTGCCTGATACAAAACAGTGTAGTATTTACATATAATCCGTGTACATTCTCTACGTACTTGACATCATCTCTAGATTATACATAATACCTAATATAATGTAAACACATGTAAATAGTTGTTATACTCTATTGTTTAGGGAATGACAAGAAAAAAATGTCTGTATGTGTTCAGTACAGACACAAGGTTTTTTAAGAGTATTTTTGATCCATGGCTCTTTGATTTCACAGATGCGGAATCCACGGATACAGAGGGCTGACTTACATACCTATATACATATATATGTGTGTGTATATATACATATATGCACACACACATAAATACATATGTAAATGCATATCTAAATGCATAGAGATTAGGATTGAGGATAGCATTTATGGAAACTTTCTCTGTTCTCATTACTTTATTGCTGTAAAAATAATGAATTTCCATATTACTTATACAGATGGTCTCCAACTTATGGTTTGGTTTACAGTTTTTTGACTTTAAAATGGCGTAAAAATGATACACATTCAGTAGAAACCATACTGTAAGGATCCACACAACCATCCTGTTTTTCACTTTTAGTACAGAATTAAATAAATTACATGAGATATTCCATACTTTAATATAAAGTAGGCTTTGTGTTAGACAATTTTGCCCAATTGTAGACTAATGTAATGTTCTAAGCATGTTTAAGGTAGACTAGGTTAAGCTACGGTATTTAGTAGGTTAGGTGGATTAAATGCATTTTCACCTTATCAGGATTTATCAGGTCAGAATCCCATTGTATAATAGCCTATAGTTTTTAGCGTTTTTTCCCCCTTCTAAAAGAAAGACCAACGTTTTGCATTTTGATGCAAATTAATTTCACGGGTCTCCAAGCATGGCTGAGAACTCAGTGGGAGCAGGACACACACTTTACAGAGTACCACAAAATCGGTGTTTAATAACTATTAAAAAAGGAATGAACCAACCAATGAATAAATGACAGTCTCAGTAAATATTATACTTAAAGTTTCTCAGCATTGGTTGAGGTTTGGAACCTGGCAATTTGTAGGGAGACATTAGAGGATATTCAAAGTAAAAACTAAAATCACTCTCTTTTATTCTGTATTGATTTGTCAATGGTGCTAAGGACTGAATCTCCAAAAGCAAATTAAGATTTACATATTAAGATTTTCTTCTCTAGCCCAGGACATTAATTTGTTAATTTTTCTCTTATAGTTTTTGAATGTAGATAATACATAATTAACATAATGTGGCATTTTAGGGACAGCTTCCTAAGCTTTCATTAGCCATTAAACATAAATACAAATTTTACAATATAACCACCATTTCAATTCTTTTAATTATTAAACACATTATTTTAGTATTTTGCTAAAAGTCACAAGTTCCATTTCAATTTGGTATCTACCTAATTTTAATGCAATCCAAAAACTCTACAACATTTCTTAATAAAAGTTAATTAACAGGGAAGTATAGATTAAACAACATCCCCAGAATACATATGATAAAGGCTTAATATCCAAAATATATAAAGGAACTCAATAGCAAGAAAACAAACCAATTAAAAAATAGGCAGAGGATCTGAACAGACATTTCTAAAAAGAATATATACAAATGGCCAACAGGTGTACAAAAAAATGCTCAATATCACCAATCAGCAGAAAAATGCAAATTAATACCACAGTGAGATTTCACTGCATACCTGTTAGAATGGCTATTATCAAAAAGACAAAAGATTGCTGGGTGCGGTGGCTCACATCTGTGATCCCAGCATTTTGGGGGTTTGAGGCGGGTGGATCACTTGAGGTCAGGAGGTCAAGACCAGCCTGGCCAACATGGTGAAATCCCGTCTCTATTAAAAATACTAAAAATTAGCCGGGTGTGGTGGTGCACGCCTGTAATCCCAGCTACTCAGGAGGCTGGGACAAGAGAATTGCATGAACTCAGGAGGTGGAGGTTGCAGTGAGCTGAGATGGTGCCACTGCACTCCAGTCTGGGCAACAGAGCAAGAGACTCCGTCTCAAAAGAAAAAAAAAAAAAGGCCAGGCACAGTGGCTCACGCCTGTAACCCCAGCACTTTGGGAGGCCGAGGCAGGCGGATCACCTGAGGTTGGGATTTCAAGATCAGCCTGGCCAACATGGTGAAACCTCGTCTCTACTAAAAATACAAAAATTATCCAAGGGTGGTGGCACGTGCCTGCAATCCCAGCTACTTGGGAGGCTGAGGCAGGAGAATCGCTTGAACCCGGGAGGCGGAAGTTGCAGTGAGCCGAGATCGTGCCACTGCACTCCAGCCTGGGCAACAGAGTGAGACACTATCTCAAAAAAAAAAAAAAAAGAAAAGAAAAAGAGAAAAAGACAAAAGATAAATATTGACAAGGATGTGAAGAAAAGGGAACACTTGTGCACTATTGGTAGGAATGTAAATTAGTGCAGCCATTATGAAAACCAGTATGGAAATTCCTCAAAAAATTAAAAATAGAACTGCCATATGATCCAGCAATCCCAATACTGGGTATATATTCAAAGGGAATAAAATCAGTGTATGACAGAGATATCTACACTCTCATGTTCTTTGCAACATTTTTCAAAATACCCAAGACATGAAATCAAGCTAAGTGTCCTTCAACAGGTAAATGGATAAAGAAAATGTGGCACATATACGCAATGGAATACTATTCAGCTTCAAAAATAAAGGACACTTGTGTTATTTGCAACAACATAGATGAAGCTGGGGAATATTGTATTAAGTGAAATAAGTCAGACACAGAAAGACAAATACCACATGATTTCACTTGTATGTGGAATCTTAAAAAGTTGAACTCATGGATTAGGGAGATGTTGGTCAAAGGATATAAAATTTCAGTTAGATAAAAGTAATAAGTTTAAGGGATCTATTATACAACATGGTGGCTACAGTTAATAACAATGTATTGTGTTTTGAAAATGGCTAAGATAGATTTTAAGTGTTCTCACCACAAAAACTGATGGGTATGTGAGGTAATGCATATGTTAATTAGCTCAATTTAGCCATTCCACAACTTATACATATTTCAAAACATCATGTCGTACATGATAAACATACAAAATTTTTGTCAATTAGAGATAAACAAAACAACATCCTCCAAAATTTTATCTATGAAAAGTTTGTCAGCATAACATAATGTAAATGTAAGCATGTAGAAGAATTAAGAGTAGAGTTCACTGAAAATGTGGATGCTATAACTTTATTCCAAGCCTACTGAACTGGAATCTCCTGCACTGGGACTGAGGAAATTGTATTTTAACACACTCCACTGGTGAATCTTTTGCACACCAAACTTTAGGACTGCTGAGACAGAATGCTGCACTCTTCCTTGAACTTGTACACCTTTGCTACTCAAAGTGTGGTTGTAGGACAAGCAACATCCACATATCATAGGAGCTTGTTAGAAATGCAGTCTCAGATAACACTCAACACTGACTGAATCAGAATATGTATTTTAACAAGAGCCTTCATTGATTCATAGGCGCATTAAAGTTTGAAAAGCACTATGATAATACAATATACTACCTTTTTGTTATGATTTAAATTTAAAAATTATAGGGATGAGTGTATAATTTTTTAAATACAAAAGGGATACAATGTAAAGGAAAAGTTTTTTTTGGTTTTTTTTTTTGAGATAGAGTCTCACTTTGTTGCCCAGGCTGGAGCACATTGGCACTATCTTGGCTCACTGCAGCCTCTGCCTCCCAGGTTCAGGCAATTCTCCTGCCTCAGCTTCCTGAGTAGCTGGGATTATAGGCGCCCGCCATCATGCCTGGCTAGTTTTTGTATTTTTAGTAGAGACAGGGTTTCACCATGTTGGCCAGGCTGGTCTCAAACTCCTGACCTCAAGGGATCCACCCGCCTCGGCCTCCCAAAGTGCTGGGATTACAGGCGTGAGCCACTGCACCTGGCCAAAAAAGTTTTTTTCTCCACCACCTATCCCAGTTTCACTCTTCAGAAACCATAAATAGGAAGTTTCTTCTTATTTATTTTTCTTTAATTTTCTTGAAAAAGGTATTGCTACTCTGTGTTCTAACATCTGGTATGGGGATGAGAAATCTGATACACATTTCAAACATTTCTGTGATAATTAATTTCAAGATGTCTACTTGACTGGATTTAACAATAGCTGGAGAACTGGTGAAGCATTATTTCTAGGTTTGTCTGTGAAGGTGGTTCTAGAGGAGACTGGTAAGTGGGTCAGTGGCATGAGTGGGGAAGACCACTCTTGATGTGGGTAGAACCCTGCAACTTGGCTGGGGGCTCAGGTAGAACAAAAAAGGCAGAAAAGAGCCCATTTCTTCTCTCTCCTAGAGCTGGAACACTGGAACACTCTTCTTCCCTATTCTTGGACATCAGAACCCCAGGCTGTCTGACCTTTGAACTGTAAGACTTAAACAAGCTGCCCCTTAGGTTCTCAGGCTTTTGGCCTTAGGCTGAGAGTTCCACCATCAGCTTCCTTGGTTCTAAGGCCTTTGGACTTAAACTGAGCCACACTACTGGCTTCCCTGGTTCTCCAGTTTGCAAATGGTCTGTCATGGGACTTCCCAGCCTCCATAATCATGTGAACCAACTTCCCTAACAAATCTTCCTTATCTATTGATTGATTTATTGATCTGTCTCCTATTGGTTGTCTCTTTGGAGAACTCTAGTACAATTTCTTTGTAAGTAAACAATTTTCTTTTTACTGTAAGCTTTTCAGATTTTCTCTTATTCTTGGAGCGATGAAATTTCCCCTAGAAAGTATCAAAATTATTTTCTCCTAAGTTTTGTCTTTTTCATTTATCTTGCTTGGCACTTACTGAATTCTTTAAAAATCAAGAATCAATCTTTCTCTTTTTTCTTTTTTTCTTTTTTTGAGATGGAGTCTTGCAGTGGTGCAATCTCAGCTCACTGCAACCACTGCCTCCTGGGCTCAAGAGATTCTCCTGCCTCAGCCTCCTGAGTAGCTGGGACTACAGGTGAGTGCCGCCAGGCCCAACTAATTTTTTCTATTTTTGGTACAGATGGGGTTTCACCATGTTGGCCAGGCTGGTCTTGAACTCCTGACCTTGGGTGATCCACCCACCTCAGGCTCCCAAATTGCTGGGATTACAGGCATGAGCCACCACTCCCAGCTAAGAATTAATCTTTCTTAAGCCTGTAAAAATTTTCTTCTACTCTTTCTTTGATTATTTCCTCTGCTCCACCACTTCTATTCTCTGCTTTAGAATCTTGGACTAACATTCACCTGACTGAACAATAATTCTGATTGGATGGCTTCCATTTTGATCAGTCTGTGCCTATGTCATACACATAGGTAAATATTTTGAATGTTACTTCCAACTGGATTTATGCTTTGGGTCCTTAAACACTTTTGCTCTCATGTTTTCCATTCCTGTGCTATGTTTCTATAATGGATTGAATTGTTGACCCCAAAAGACATGTCTATCCAGAACCTCTGAGTGACCTTATTTGGAATAGGGCCTTTGAAGATATAATTAAGGTAAAGATCTTGAGATGAGACCCTCATGAATTAGGTTGAGCCCTATATTAAATGAAAACTGCTTTTAAAATAAGAGACAAAGGTATCCAGACACATAGAGGAAGGCCACATGAAGGTGGAGGCAGAGGTTGTAGTGACATGTCTACAAGTCAAGGAACACAAAGGATTGCCAGCAGACGCCTGAAGCTAAGAGAGGGGCAAGGAATGGATCCTCCCTGCAGTCTCCAAAACGAACCAGCTGTATTGACACCTTGAACTCATACTTTTGGCCTCCAGAACTGTAAGAGAATAAAATTATGTTGTTTTAAGCCATCATCTTTGTGGTAATTTGTTATGGCAGCCCTAGGAAATTAATACACTTTCCTTGGCTTTGTCTTTTAGATTCTTACCTTACTTCCAAATATAAACATCTTGTAATTCGGCCCATTCAAAATTTTATTGTAGCCACTGTATATTTAACTTCCCAGGTTATTTTCTTGATGGTTTATTTGATCATATCATGTTTATCTTATTATATGGATGCAATAAACTTTAGAATCTTTATGAAAATATTAATTAAAAATTTTAAATTTATATGTTGTTTCCAAAACTATCTTTTTGGTCTGGAATTATGTCTACTGATTCACCTTTTATGTTGCCAGATTTTCTCAAGTATATGGTTCTATTTAGTGCCCATTTATGTTTATGAATCATAGACTATATTAGTTACTATAACAGACTTAAATTTCCTTTTTTTTTTTTTTTGAGACAGTCTCGCTCAGTCGCCCAGGCTGGAGTGCAGTGCTTGCTCACTGCAAGCTCCGCCTCCTGGGTTCACGCCATTCTCCTGCCTCAGCCTCCCGAGTAGCTGGGACTACAGGTGCCCGCCACTACGCCCGGCTAATTTTTTTATATTGTTAGTAGAGACGAGGTTTCACTGTGTTAGCCAGGTTTCCTGACCTCACAATCTGCCCGTCTCGGCCTCTCAAAGTGCTGGGATTACAGGCGTGAGCCACCGCTCCTCGCCAACAGGCTTAAATTTCTTGTGAGGTTATATAAGTCTGTCTTCCCAGCTTGCCTCTCCTTTTTGCCCATCTGTATGAGTGTCTCTATGCTGGGAAATGGGAAGCTGACATGGTTACTCAGACTGCCATCTTGAACTAGAAGTCCGTATCTACTGTTTCATATTGTATTATTTTAACTTCTCTAATAAATTATAAATTCCTGAAGAATTGGGATTTCTTTCTTCACTTATGTCTCCTATAGAAATTAGCATAAATGCACATTTAAAAATTAATCAAATGAATGAATTCATAAGTTAGTAAGTACATGAGTGAGTGAAAGAAAGCCAGTAAAACAAAGTTAAAAGCTAAACTGCCAAAGTGAAGGAAAAACCTAATACTTTTGCTGTTTGAAAAGTGGCAGAAGTGAATTGTAACTTAACACATATGTGAGTAAAAAGCATTAATCTTCAGCTTTCAATTAACATGCCTCTTAATGCAAAATTTCATTTCACTGGATCAGATAACTCACATTCTCTTCCTAATTGCCAGGATATTCAATATTTATCATTTTAGATCTAGTCATCTTCAAGAAACATTTTTATTAGATTTTTGTAAATGTGTAGATTACTAACTGTGCAAAGAGATGTGTATCCATTTGTACTTGGCAAATGCATTTCTGCTTGTTAAATTCACTGAGTTTTTGTGCTTGAAAATCAATACTAGAACAAGTTGAATGGAATAATCTGTGGGGGCTGTATAATCTTAGTATCTTAATTTCAAAATTGGACATTTTCCAAATTGAGAAAGGCTTTTAAAAAGCGACTCAAAGTCAATTTATTCCATTCCTATACAACTTATAACCCTACAAGTCAGTAGGGGAAAAGAGGAGAGGATCAGCTTTATTAAGTGGAGACATTTAAGCTGGTCTTAGAGAATAAGAGGGAATCCACCAAGTAGAAGAAAGGACAAAGGGCATTCTAGGCAAAGGAAGCAAAGAAGCATCCAACAAATTAAGATTAAAAGGGAGCATCCTCATCATGGTAAAGGGCATCCATAAAAACTCATAGCTACCCAGCATCATACTTAATGGTGAAGGATGAATACTTCCCCCGACCCTAAGATCAGGAACAAGCAAGGATGTTTGCTCTCTTCACATCTATTCAACACTGCACTAGAGATTCTTGCCAGGACAATTACCAAGAGAATAATAAAAAAGTCATCCAGATTGGAAAGGAAGAAATAAAGTTATCTCTATTTGCTAATGACATAGTCTTGAATATAGAAAATCCTAAGGAATCCACTACAAAACTACTAAAACTAATAAACAAGTTCTACAAGATTGCAGGACAAGATTAATATATAAATTAATTTCTATTTCTAACCAATAAGGAAATTTAAAACAAATGAAAAAAAATTCATTTACAATAGCTTGAAAAACAATAAAATACTCGTAAATAAATTTTTAAAAATAAGCAAAATTTATACTCTGAAAACTATATAACATTTTGAAAGAAATTATGAAGATAAATAGAAAGACATCCCATATTCATGGATCAGAGGATTTAATATCATTAAGATGGCAATGCTCCCCAGATTTAACACTCTATCAGAATCCCAGTTAGCTGCTTTGTAAAAATGCACAAGCTATTCCTAAAATTCATATGGAAATTCAAAGGAACCAGAAAAGCCAAAACAATTTTGAGAAAGAACAAAATTGAAGTACTCACACTTCATAATTTATTAATAAAAACTTGCTACAATGCTAAGTAAACAAGATAATGTAGTATTGTCATGATGTCATGAGAACAGAAATGCAGATAAATGGAATAGAACTGAGAGTCCATAAGTAAAGCCTAACACTTATGGTCAATTAATTTTTGACAAAGGTGCCAAGAAAATAAAATGGGGAAAAAATAGTCTTTCAGCATATGGTTGGGACAACTGGGAAAATTGTATATCTTCATAGAAAAAAATAAAGTTGGACTCCTACCACATATTATATAAAAAATTAACTCAAAATACATCAAAGAACTAAAGGTAAAAGCTAAAGCTATAAAACTCTTAGAAGAAAACACAGGTGTGATTCTCCAGGAACTTCAATTAGACAATGGTTTCTGACACAAAAAGCACAGCAAGAAAAGAAAAAATAATGGTACTTCATCAAAATTTATGTGAAATAATTTGCGTTTCAAAGGATACCAACAAGAAAGTGAAAAGGCACCCCACAGAACAGGAAAAGCTATTTGCAAATCATGTTTGATAAGGGACTTGTATCTAGAATATATAAAGAACTTTTACAATTCAATAATAAAAGCTAAATAATGTAAAAACTAATGAGCCAATTTAAAAATGGGCAAAGGATATGAACAGACATTTCTCCAAAGAAGATAAACACATGGCCAATAAGCACATGAAAAGAAGATCAACATCATTATCCATTAGGGAAATGCAAATCAAGACCACAATGAAATATTTCACACTCACTAACATAACTACAATCAAGAAAATGGAAAATAACAAGTGTTGACAAAGATGTGGAAAAACTGGGATATTCATACACTGCTGGTGGGAATATAAAATAGTATATCCACTTTGGAAAATAGTCTGGAAGTTCCTTGAAAAGCTAAACATAGAGCTTCCATATGATCTAGCAATTCCACTCCTGGTTATATGCCCAAGAGAAATAAAAACATATGTACAAATGAACACAAATGTTCATAGTAACACTATAATTTATAAAAGTGGCAACAATTCAAATGCTCATAAATCAATGAGTGAATAAATAAAACATGGTATATTCATATAAGGAATATTATTTGGCAATAAAAATTAATGAAGTACTAATACATGTTATAACATAGATGAACCCTGAAAACATCACGCTAAGTCAGACACATAAGATTACATACTGTAATTCCATTTATATTAAATGTTCAGAAAAACAATAGTGACAGAACATAGATTAGTGGTTGCCTAGGGTTCAGGGGACTGGAAGTAATAGAGACTGAATGGTAATGGGTACAGGGTTTCTTTTGGGGGTTATGAGTGAATTGTATAGTATGTGAATTATATCTCAATGAAGCTGTTATAAGAAAAAAAATTAAGAATCTCTGGAGACTGAGAATCATGACATTTTAGAGATAGGACATTTCTATCTCTCATTTTATAGATTTTGTTTGTTTTTTTGAGACGGAGTCTCACTCTGTCACCAGGCTGCAGTGCAGTGGCATGATCTCGGCTCACTACAACTTCCGCCTCTCGGGTTCAAGCAACTTTCCTGCCTCAGCCTCCTGAATAGCTGGGACTTCAGGCGTGTGCCACCACCACACCCAGCCAATTTTTGTATTTTTAGTAGAGACAGGGTTTCCCCATGTTGGCCAGGATGGTCTCCATCTCTTGACCTTGTGATCCACCCCCCTCGGCCTCCCAAAGTGCTGGGATTAAAGGCGTGAGCCACCATGCCTGGCCATTTTATAGATATTTTTTAAAGGCACTTGGTTTTGCATTAGGTCACAAAATTTGAAGACTACACTTATAATTTAACAATTATTAAATGTTGATATATATGATTTCAGGAAATTTGTTCATTATAGAAGTCAAATTATATATTTATACCCACTGACATACATATGTCTTTTTATATCCATCCAATAGATCAATGATTTTCAGGGATTTTGTTATTGTTGTTGTTTTTACTAATCCTAACACACTTAAGGGTGTGTCAGGAAAAAATGTTTTGTGAACATGACCAGAATTAAATCATAAATATTGACTATCCTGGCAAGAAAGAAGAGACTATGAATTATCTAGTCCAGTGAAATGAAGATGACATGTTAATAGAAGAATCTGGCAAGTTCCCATCAAGATATGATCTTAAATATAGAACATCTTTCAATAGAGCAGCAGGGGTGGTGAATAGGGGGCATATCTCTGGGACAGAGGAGGGACATGGGTGTTTGATAACCTGCAAGTTGAAATATATATATTTTGGAAAAATTTTCTCCCCTCAAATCCTGAAGAACACATATAGGGAGCTGTGTTTACCCCAATCTAGTGAAAATCACTATGCAAACAATATTCAAAAGTTTCTGCATACTCTTTAAAATGTTTTTTAAGTATCTCTGCTAATTCTGATTAAATTGATCAGAGTTTGGACAAAATGAAGTGGGTCAGAGGAGAGTAAATCTGAATTACACTGATGGCCAGAATGTGAATAATGAGTGTTATCAGAGTGTGACACATTAATCCAGAGAGGTAAGTGCAAGTTCTCATAAAATTGTCTTGGTAAACACACATAAATACAAAGGCTACAGACTAGCATATCCCCACATCCCAAGAGTTCCTAGCACATAGTAGGTTCTCAATAAATATTTACTGAATACACGAATAAAAATGTGATTGAGAAAGAGAGAGAAGCTGAAGGAGAAAACAGGAATGAAAGTTTAAAAGATGAAGGAGAGAAATTAACAATGAGGAGACCTAGGGAGAAAGAAGGGACAGAAAGCACAACACCAGCAGTCACTTTGTAACAAATCCAAAATAAGAATGAGTGGGTGAGAGAGAGAGAGAGAGAGAGGGAGAGAGAGAGAAAGAGAGAGCAAGAGAGAGAGTCACTCAGCAAGCAATAACAAGAAACAGATTACCCTGTTGTTGTTGTTGTTTGAGAGGAAGTTTTGCTCCTGTTGCCCAGGCTGGAGTGCAATAGTGTGATCTCGGCTCACTGCAACCTCCACCTCTGGGGTTCAAGCGATTCTCCTGCCTCAGCCTCCCTAGTAGCTGGGATTACAGGTGCCTGCAACCATGTCCAGCTAATTTTTTGTATTTTTAGTAGAGGCAGGGTTTCACTATGTTGGCAAGCCTGGTCTTGAACTCCTGATCTCAGGCAATCCACCCACCTCAGCCTCCCAAAGAGCTGGGATTACAGGCGTGAGCCACCACACCCAGCCAATTGCCATTTTTTAATTCTGTATTTACCACTTCATCAAAAGTCAATACAGATATTGTAACAGCAACACTGTACAGAAGTATTTTATAGTTTATGAAATACTTTCCCATGTTTTAGCTCATTCCTGACAATCTAAGAGGTAAATATATTATTTTTATTTAGTAGATGAAGAAACTTTGGTTTTGAGGGTTTAAATAACATGAGCAGGAACATACAAGCAGAGGAGCTGGAACTTCAACCAGCCCTGAACCCATGCCTCTATAATGGGTGTTAGGAATCAAGAACCACAGTGTAGGACAAAAAAGAGACACCAAATCTGTTCATCTTCAACCCTTTCAGAAAAAAAAAAAAAAAAAGTTCTAGAACATATGTATTATCCTTAGTTTTGATGCTATTTCAATTGACTATTCTTGCTTATCTAGAAATCACCTTCTTGAAAGTCACCAATGATCCATTAATCAGCAAAGCCAAAGAATTCTCAATTTTCAATCCACTTTTCTAATCTATACCATCCAACACTATTTACCATTCCTTCCTTCTTTAATCTGTTTCTTCTCATGACCCTGTTCTGTCATCTCTTTGCCTTTCTTCTCCTGCAATTGCTCCACATATGTGTTTCCTTCAAATGTATGAAGACACAAATGTATGAAGACACAACATATACAGACCTTTATCACTCTTACTTCCACCACAACTCTTGAGCTTGATTTCCCCACAAGAACATCCCACTAATCCTCATATAGCATGACCAAAAGGGAATTGTATCATCCCCAATTGTCTTCCAACATTCTTGACTTTGGCTAATAGCATCACTATTCTTCCAGTAACTAAGTCAAAACATTGAGGGAAGAAAGTTTCGCCGCCTCCTCTTTTCCTCTTTTCCTCTTCCCTGGCCAATCAGCCATGAGACACCAGTTACATTACTCAGAAATTCTTTCTTATCAATAGTCTCAACTTAGTCCATGGTCTCTGAACTATTTGTGTTTTCCTAAGAAATATTTCCCTTTGCCTGGCCCCTCTCTTTTCTTCCCTCTCTCCTTCTGTCACACCTACAGTTTTTCTACTGTTAGCAGAGTTATTGTTCTTAAAGATTATTCCTATAGTCAAAAACTTTCAGAGAATCCCTATAATCCACAGAATTAAGTCAAGATTCCATAGCACCATTTTCAATGCCATCCATGATCCAGTCTCAATTTACTCTTTTAGTAAAGAGTAATTTCCCCTAAAAGTCTGTTTCCCATAAAACTGGATTATTCAATGCTTCTGAATATATCTGGGGTTCACCAGTGGCTAAACTTTAACTCATGTTAGGCCACTCCATCACAGACCTGTCCCTGGAATGTTCCCACACCGGTCCCAATTATCTTTCAAGGTTTTGTCTTAACATTAAGAAGCTCTTTTGATTTTGGATATTTCCTGCTTTCTCTTGTGGGCATTTAGTGCTATAAATTTCCCTCTACACACTGCTTTGAATGTGTCCCAGAGACTCTGGTATGTTGTGTCTTTGTTCTTGTTGGTTTCAAAGAACAACTCTATTTCTGCCTTCATTTCGTTATGTACCCAGTAGTCATTGAGGATCAGGTTGTTCAGTTTCCATGTAGTTGAGCGGTTTTGAGTGAGTTTCTTAATCCTGAGTTCTAGTTTCATTGCACTGTGGTCTGAGAGACAGTTTGTTATAATTTCTGTTCTTTTACATTTGCTGAGGAGGAGAGCTTTACTTCCAAGTATGTGGTCAATTTTGGAATAGGTGTGGTGTGGTGCTGAAAAAAATGTATATTCTGTTGATTTGGGGTGGAGAGTTCTGTAGATGTCTATTAGGTCCACTTGGTGCAGAGCTGAGTAAAATTCCTGGGTATCCTTTTAACTTTCTGTCTCGTTGATCTGTCTAATGTTGACAGTGGGGTGTTAAGGTCTCCCATTATTATTGTGTGGGAGTCTAAGTCTCTTTGTAGGTCACTCAGGACTTGCTTTATGAATCTGGGTGCTCCTGTATTGGGTGCATATATATTTAGGATAGTTAGCTCTTCTTGTTGAATTGATCCCTTTACAATTATGTAGTGGCCTTCTTTGTCTCTTTTGATCTTTGTTGGTTTAAAGTCTGTTTTATCAGAGACTAGGATTGCAACCCCTGCCTTTTTTTGTTTTCTATTTGCTTGGTAGATCTTCCTCCATCCTTTTATTTTGAGCCTATGTGTGTCTCTGCATGCGAGATGGGTTTCCTGAATACAGCACACTGACGGGTCTTGACTCTTTATCCAATTTGCCAGTCTGTGTCTTTTAATTGGAGCATTTAGTCCATTTACATTTAAAGTTAATATTGTTATGTGTGAATTTGATCCTGTCATTATGATGTTAGCTGGTTATTTTGCTCGTTAGTTCACGCAGTTTCTTCCTAGTCTCGATGGTCTTTACATTTTGGCATGATTTTGCAGCGGCTGGTACTGGTTGTTCTTTTCCACGTTTAGTGCTTCCTTCAGGAGCTCTTTTAGGGCAGGCCTAGTGGTGACAAAATCTCTCAGCATTTGCTTGTCTGTAAAGGATTTTATTTCTCCTTCACTTCTGAAGCTTAGTTTGGCTGGATATGAAATTCTGGGTTGAAAATTCTTTTCTTTAAGAATGTTGAATATCGGCCCCCACTCTCTCTGGCTTGTAGAGTTTCTGCTGAGAGATCCGCTGTTAGTCTGATGGGCTTCCCTTTGTGGGTAACCCGACCTGTCTCTCTGGCTGCCCTTAACATTTTTTCCTTCATTTCAACTTTGGTGAATCTGACAATTATGTGTCTTGGAGTTGCTCTTCTCGAGGAGTATCTTTGTGGCATTCTCCGTATTTCCTGAATCTGAATGTTGGCCTGCCTTGCTAGATTGGGGAAGTTCTCCTGGATAATATCCTGCAGAGTGTTTTCCAACTTGGTTCCACTCTCCCTGTCACTTTCAGGTACACCAATCAGACGTAGATTTGGTCTTTTCACATAGTCCCATAATTCTTGGAGGCTTTGTTCATTTCTTTTTATTCTTTTTTCTCTAAACCTCCCTTCTCGCTTCATTTAATTCATTTCATCTTCCATCACTGATACCCTTACTTCCAGTTGATCACATCGGCTCCTGAGGCTTCTGCATTCTTCACATAGTTCTCGAGCCTTGGCTTTCAGCTCCATCAGCTCCTTTAAGCACTTCTCTGTATTGGTTATTCTAGTTATACATTCGTCTAAATTTTTTTCAAAGTTTTCAACTTCTTTGCCTTTGGTTTGAATTTCCTCCTGTAGCTCGGAGTAGTTTGATCATCTGAAGCCTTCTTCTCTCAACTTATCAAAGTCATTCTCCATCCAGCTTTGTTCCGTTGCTGGTGAGGAACTGCGTTCCTTTGGAGGAGGAGGGGTGCTCTGCTTTTTAGAGTTTCCAGTTTTTTCTGCTCTGTTTTTTCCCCATCTTTGTGGTTTTATCTACTTTTGGTCTTTGATGATGGTGATGTACAGATGGGTTTTTGGTGTGGATGTCCTTTCTGTTTGTTAGTTTTCCTTCTAACAGACAGGACCCTCAGCTGCAGGTCTGTTGGAGTTTGCTAGAGGTTAACATCACAATTAAAAGAACTAGAAAAGCAAGAGCAAACACGTTCAAAAGCTAGCAGAAGGCAAGAAGTAACTAAAATCAGAGGAGAACTGAAGGAGATAGAGACACAAAAAACCCTTCAAAAAATTAATGAATCCAGGAGCTGGTTTTTTGAAAGGATCAACAAAATTGATAGATCGCTAGCAAGACTAATAAAGAAAAAAAGAGAGAAAAATCAAATAGACGCAATAAAAAATGATAAAGGGGACATCACCACCGATCCCACAGAAATACAAACTACCATCAGAGAATACTACAAACACCTCTACGCAAATAAACTAGAAAATCTAGAAGAAATGGATAAATTCCTCGACACATACACTCTCCCAAGACTAAACCAGGAGGAAGTGGAATCTCTGAATAGACCAATAACAGGATCTGAAATTGTGGCAATAATCAACAGCTTACCAACCAAAAAGAGTCCAGGACCAGATGGATTCACAGCCAAATTCTACCAGAGGTACAAGGAGGAACTGGTACCATTCCTTCTGAAACTATTCCAATCAATAGAAAAAGAGGGAATCCTCCCTAACTCATTTTATGAGGCCAGCATCATCCTGATACCAAAGCCGGGCAGAGCCACAACCAAAAAAGAGTATTTTAGACCAATATCCTTGATGAACATTGATGCAAAAATCCTCAATAAAATACTGGCAAACCGAAGCCAGCAGCACATCAAAAAGCTTATCCACCATCATCAAGTGGGCTTCATCCCTGGGATGCAAGGCTGCCTCAATATACGCAAATCAATAAACATAATCCAGCATATAAACAGAACCAAAGACAAAAACCACATGATTATCTCAATAGATGCAGAAAAGGCCTTTGACAAAATTCAACAACCCTTCATGCTAAAAATTCTCAATAAATTAGGTATTGATGGGACGTATCTCAAAATAATAAGAGCTATCTATGACAAACCCACTGCCAATATCATACTGAATGGGCAAAAACTGGAAGCATTCCCTTTGAAAACTGGCACAAGACAGGGATGCCCTCTCTCACCACTCCTATTCAACATAGTGTTGGAAGTTCTGGCCAGGGCAATTAGGCAGGAGAAGGAAATAAAGGGTATTCAACTAGGAAAAGTGGAAGTCAAATTGTCCCTGTTTGCAGATGACATGACTGTATATCCAGAAAACCCCATCGTCTCAGCCCAAAATCTCCTTAAGCTGATAAGCAACTTCAGCAAAGTCTCAGGATACAAAATCAATGCACAACAATCACAAGCATTCTTATACACCAATAATAGACAAACAGAGAGCCAAATCATGAGTGAACTCCCATTCACAATTGCTTCAAAGAGAATAAAATACCTAGGAATCCAACTTACAAAGGACGTGAAAGACCTCTTCAAGGAGAACTACAAACCACTGCTCAATGAAACAAAAGAGGATACAAACAAATGGAAGAACATTCCATGCTCATAGGTAGGAAGAATCAATATCGTGAAAATGGCCATACTTCCCAAGGTAATTTATAGATTCAATGCCATCCCCATCAAGATACCAATGACTTTCTTCACAGAATTGGAAAAAACTACTTTAAAGTTCATATGGAACCAAAAAAGAGCCCGCATCGCCAAGTCAATCCTAAGCCAAAAGAACAAAGCTGGAGGCATCATGCTACCTGACTTCAAACTATACTACAAGGCTACAGTAACCAAAACAGCATGGTACTGGTACCAAAACAGAGATATAGATCAATGGAACAGAACAGAGCCCTCAGAAATAATGCCGCATATCTACAACTATCTGATCTTTGACAAACCTGAGAAAAACAAGCAATGGGGAAAGGATTCCCTATTTAACAAATGGTGCTGGGAAAACTGGCTAGCCATATGCAGAAAGCTGAAACTGGATCCCTTCCTTACAACTTATACAAAAATTAATTCAAGATGGATTAAAGACTTAAACGTTAGACCTAAAACCATAAAAACCCTAGAAAAAAACCTAGGCATTACCATTCAGGACATACGCATGGGCAAGGACTTCATGTCTAAAACACCAAAAGCAATGGCAACAAAAGCCAAAATTGACAAATGTGATCTAATTAAACTAAAGAGCTTCTGCACAGCAAAAGAAACCATCATCAGAGTGAACAGGCAACCTACAGAATGGGAGAAAATTTTGGCAACCTACTCATTTGACAAAGGGCTAATATCCAGAATCTACAATGAACTCAAACAAATTTACAAGAAAAAAACAACCCCATCTACAAGTGGGTGAAGGATATGAACAGACACTTCTCAAAAGAAGACATTTATGCAGCCAAAAGACACATGAAAAAATGCTCATCATCACTGGCCATCAGAGAAATGCAAATCAAAACCACAATGAGATACCATCTCACACCAGTTTGAATGGCAATCATTAAAAAGTCAGGAAACAACAGGTGCTGGAGAGGATGTGGAGAAATAGGAACACTTTTACACTGTTGGTGGGACTGTAAACTAGTTCAACCATTGTGGAAGTCAGTGTGGTGATTCCTCAGGGATCTAGAACTACAAATACCATTTGACCCAGCCATCCCATTACTGGCTATATACCCAAAGGATTATAAATCATGCTACTATAAAGACACATGCACACGTATGTTTATTGCGGCACTATTCACAATAGCAAAGTCTTGGAACCAACCCAAATGTCCAGCAATGATAGACTGGATTAAGAAAACGTGGCACGTATACACCATGGAATACTATGCAGCCATAAAAAATGATGAGTTCATGTCCTGTGTAGGGACATGGATGAAATCGGAAATCATCATTCTCAGTAAACTATCGCAAGGACAAAAAACCAAACACCGCATGTTCTCACTCGTAGGTGGGAACTGAACAATGAGAACACATGGACACGGGAAGGGGAACATCACATTCTGGGGACTATTGTGGGGTGGGGGGAGGGGGGAGGGATAGCATTAGGAGATATACCTAATGCTAGATGATGAGTTAATGGGTGCAGCGCACCAGCATGGCACATGTATACATATGTAACTAACCTGCACATTGTGCACATGTACCCTAAATCTTAAAGTATAATAATATTTTAAAAAAAAAGAAGCTCTTTTGAATACTGCCTCTACTCCAAGGACTCAGTCAAAATGAATGCTATGTTTCTTAATCATTCTGATTTATTTTACCTCTCTTACTTGTTTTACCCATACTTATCCTATAGTTAACATATATGGGTATCTCCCCACCAGATTACAATCTGTCATTTTTTAATTCTGTACAGTTCTTGGCATAGAAATGCTTTGCAAATTCTTACTGAACTTTGGCAACACCAGCTGAAAAGCATTTGAATTAAAACATAAAAATCACTATACTGACAGGTAACATATGACATTTTACAACATCAGATTGACTTCTGGCAAAAAAAAGAAAATTGGCTTTTTACCTTTATTTCTAGATTAAATGTCTAGTGTAGTAGCAGTTATAAGGAAGTAAGCATATCTTAATAAAAATTCTGAACACTAATTTATAGTTAATAAAGCAAACAATAAAAGTGTTTCATTGCTTTCATTTTTAATCACAGTACAAAAAAGTTGTAGCTATCTTTATTCTACTTGCAGATCCTCATATAATCAGAATGAGCTAGTTATAAATACAGAGGTTTGAAGGGGTATAAAGGAAGATCAGTTATGATGCTCTTTATAAAATTCCTAGCTTTGACTCTCAGATACCACCAGTATAATGACCTTGAAGCCTGACTTCGTCAACTCCATTTCCCTAAATGACCTACAATTTCTGACTTGTGTGCTAGGGTTGTTTTCTAGACCTGCCACAGACCCTACCAATATGAATTCAAATTCTATTTTTGCCACTTTGATGCTACAAAAACACTAAGCATTTTTTTAAAATAAAATGAGATCAGAAAAAAAATAGTTTGCCAAACTAACTTCCTTTTGTCAAGAAAGCACAAGAAAGTTTTTTAACAGTGCATAAAAATAAAAGAACACTAAATGTCAAACAAGAACATCCTGTTCTATAATGCTTGACTTTCAAATGTAATAAATTTAGCTTTACCAACCTAAAGCGGGGAAAGGCTAATCATAAGCACTAATTGCCCTTAATTTGAGGCCTTTTGGAAAAATCAAAACCCTCTGCTATATCAAAAAATATTTAAAAGTATCACCTTATAAAATAAAAAAATTCTTTAAGTGTGTTAATTTTCTCATCAGTAAATATACATTTATAAATATCAAGACATCAGTGACATAAATTCCATAAATTTTTTTGAGTCAGTGACCATTTGTATTATATTTACTCATAACTCACAACCAGAGGGAGGGGAAATTTGCTCTCCAAAGAAGCAATTCAAGTTAAGGTATTTATTGTAAATTTCACAGCAATTCCCTTTGAATTACATAGAGTTAATTCGTTTGTGATTATCTTTAGTTTTAGTATTTTTGACACAGAAATAATGTTATTCATCTATCTGTCTACTTTCCAAATAACATATGATCCATAAAATAACAAACCACATTGTTATACAATAATTTTCTCTATGTGTAATAAATGTTAAGGCTTTGTGTGGAATACTAATCTTATTTTCTTATTCAAAAAAAATCCAAGCATATTTAACCTTATCATTCATCAAGTTATCTCAATACTAAAAAAACAACTAGAATATCTGTTCTCTAATATAAAAGTAAATTTTATTGGGTGTTTAATTAATCTTTCAACAAAGCACATTAATTTTTCTAGGATTATTTCAGAACAATAAATAAAACTAAAGAAAATAAAAACCACAAACCAGAGTGTAAATAATGAGCTAACACTGGGAATATTTCATTTTATATTACTTCTAGAGGAAATAATTATCACACAGTAATTTATGCCTAGTGTTACATTTTAATTTTAATAAAAAACCTAGAACTCTCCAATAAAATTCTTTCAAGTTCTAAAAGCACATCATAAAACAAATTGAGTACTTCAATATACCAGGTGTATGCAAGACAAACAATTTGCAATACTATAGAGGCAAAAGTTGATCCCTCTCAAGAAAAGATAACAATCTCCTCAAAGCAAATAGACTGAATTGATAACTAACTCCTATAGTCAAATAATGTATTCGTACTATAAGCAAAGGAATACCACATATATCTTTTGGTGAAAAGTTGACATAAAAGTAATTATCAACAGTCCAGCACTCTAGAATGCAGAAAACAAATTGGATTCATGTAGGACATGCTGGAACTACAGACCCTGAGAACCACTTGTAATACATAATTGATGATTCTTGTAACGCTCCCAATTTTGATATTTGCTAGTGTGGATTAGTGAAATAATTCTTCAAGTAATCACGTTGTTAGAAACTCATTCTATCTCTGCCTGTCTTTTGAAAAAATACTTGGAAAATAAATGATCAATTCAGTATAAATTATAAAAAATGTACGTGCCTAGCCACAGCAAATGACAACTTCTCCATATGTTATTTCTAAGTCCTTCTAGTGGATATTCTTTTTCTGAACCCACAATCACCATAGCTGGTTTTCACTGAAGTGCTGGGAGTTCACACTAATTAGACCATTTTCCCAGGCAGACTCATATAATCTTCTCAGGGCTGTGAAGTGAATTGTTCAGGAGTTGGATATGATTGCCTAAAGCAGAGCCTGGGATAACAATGATTCTTCATTATTATTTAGTAAAACAAGCAGAAGAGAGCAGGAGGAGGGGAGAACGAAGGGGTTATATGAGAAAGGAGGATTTCTCTTGTCCCTTCAACTCCCATCTCCTCAATACATCTCATGCCCCTACACATTCCCATCTTGCTGAACTGTGACCTCCAAACGTTCTTTGCCTAACCCAAGGGTAGCTCTAGATACTTCTATCACCCAGTCTCGATCCCTCTTCTCCCCAGAATAAAGCTCCACTAATATTTTAAGGGGTAAGATACTGGAGGTTTGTACCACTCACCCTATACCTTATCCATCTCACCTTGCCAAGGGTCACTGATTCAGACAGAGGTGTGGATCAGCACAGGGAATATTCAAACCCACTGAAGGAAAACACTGTCAACTCACAGAGTTCCATACAAGTCTTTTCCTTCTAAATATCCTTATTCCTATTGTAGAGAGGACTTTTTAATGATACAAAACCAAACAAAACAAAATTATATGACCCTAATGATGGCATTTCTTTTGACACTGATTGAGGTCTCTCTACCTTCATTCTTCATCTCAGGCAAGTGCTTGCCCTGAGCTGCGGTGTCAACACCTTCTCTTATAATCAGTGCTTACTTTGCAGCATCCCTGGATCCACTTTGATGAACTATCTAAGGTCGAGTTGGGCTTATGAGGTAATTTTCATCAAATAAATCAAGGAGGTGATTATGATATCTGTGGTAAACCTGAAAGGTTCATAAGAACAAGGAAGTTGTCACATAATCAGAGTTTTGGGGCCTTTTCACCAAACACATTTCTGATGGACCCCTATAGAACATTCAGATTTTCCTGATAAAAATATAGAAAATCCACTTATATCCTTCCTATCCTAATTATGTTATTAGAGGTTTCATGATTGGAAAAATTTTGATGAGTAATGGGACTAACAAGTATATAAAAGCAGTTTAAGATAATTTGTACTAACTTCAGAGATAATACAGACTTTTATTTTTAAAAAAATATTTTACTATCAGTCCTACAAATGTTCTATTTTGAAACATGAGTAATAATGCAAGAATAAGACAGTTGGAATGTGGTTGCACTGATTTTATGTTGCCATTTAAAGAGATACAACATGTCAATAGTGTATCCCTCATTTAATGTAATCTTATTCCTCCCAATGAGATATTATAGGTATATTATTCAAATACATTTCTCTTTTTGTTAGGTCTGATAGCAAGAAACAGAAATCCATACAAACCAGTTTAAGGGAAGAAAATTTACTGAAAGGACACTACAGATTTTCATGGGAAGAAGGGTGAAGTCAAGCCAAACCTCCGAGAACAGGAAACTTTGATGTCTCTAGAGTGATGCCTTCCCATTTGCTCCTCCCTGCACCTTTCTCCATGCAAAACAGCTTCCTCTGTTCCTGGATTATGGCATCCCTTGCCCCTCATCACTTTGGTCTGCCTATAGCTTTAGCTGTCGGAGACTCCATTTTCACCTGACCTGATCCTTTTGTTCCTGACAACTAAATTAGTAAGACCCTCAGAAACCATCAGCTTAAATTCTCAAGAGAACGTATATTTGGCTCAGATCATCAGCTATGAATGCGCTTTCCTTTGTCTGGGAAAAAAGACATTTCTGGAGAAACCAACGTGTCAGCTTAGGCCTGACCTTTCAGCTAACACTAAGGGGTAGTGCCATTCCAAGAGTGTTGCTGAGTGGGGGAAATTCCATTGAATTTGACTCTGCAAATACGTGAGTACTTCCCCTATTCCAGGACGGCGATAAATCACCTAAAAACTTAGAAAATTCTAGGATGGCCTCGAACGAGATGGGCTATTTCCACTCTTTTTCAGACTTTAAGGATTAGAGTTTTCCTCAGACTTAATTTAGATTGTTTCAGGTGTCTCCGTGGTGCTATAATGACAACCAAATCTGGGTATTTGACATAGCTAACTCCATTCACCCTACTTTTTTATTAAAAAATTCTTTTTTGTATAGATCTTTTTCATTTGACCCTAGAATTTTTGGACAGCTACTGAGTCTGATATTTATTCTAAATTTTAAATAAGACATTTATATTTTGGACTGCTGAGAATACAGCAAGGTCACATATAGCAGAGCTTTGGTGTATATGAAAACAATGGAACAAACCATTAGCTAATGATGCAGTGGAGGGATCTATGAGTCATTTGGGTAGAAGATGGCAAGAGCTAGAACAGGGATGCTGGAGTAGAAATAGGAGGAAGGCAGACAGTCATTCCCCTGCTCCTCCTTTGCCATCTGTACCTTCAGTCATTGTCTGCTGGTTCTGCTCTACTTTATTATTTTATTGTTAATTTTTGTGGGTAGACAGTGGTGTCTATAGTTACAGGTTACATGAAATATTTTGATACAGGCATGCAATGAATAATAGTCACATCAGGGTAAACAGGATGTCCATCACCTCAAGCATCTATCCTTTGTGTTACAAGCAATCCAATTATACTCTTTTAGTTATTTTTAAATGTACACAAATTATTTTACCATAGTCACCCTGTTGTGCTAGCAAATACTAGGTCTTATTCATTCTTTCTAACCATTAACCATCCCCACTTCTGCCCTGCCCACTTGCCAACTACCCTTCCCAGCCCCTGGTATCCAGCCTTCTACTCCCTATGAGTTCAATCATTTTCATTTTTAGCTCCCACAAATAAGTGAGAAGATATGAAGTTCGTTCTTCTGTGCCCAGCTTATTTCATTTAACATAATGACCTCCAGTTCCAGACAAATGATGAGATCTTATTCTTTTTCATGGCTGATTAGTACTCCATTCTATATATGTACCACATTTTCTTTATCCATTCATCTGTTGATGGACACTTAAGATTGCTTTCCAATCTTCGCTATTTTGAACAGTGCTGCAATTAACATGGAAGTGCAGATATCTCTTCAATATAATGCTTTCCTTTTTGCGGGGGTACATACCCAGCAGTGGGATTGCTGGAGCATATGGTAGCTCTATTTTTACTTTTATGAGGAACCGCCAAACTGTTCTCCATAGTGGTCTTACTAATTTACACTCCCAACAACAGCGTACCAGAATTCCCTTTTCTCCACAACCTCGCCAGCATTTGTGATTGCCTGACTTTGGGATAAAAGCCACTCTAACTGGCATGAGATGGTATCTCACTGTAGTTTTGATTTGCGTTTCCATGATGATCAATGATGTTGAGCACCTGTTTTCCATCTGTATGTCTTCTTTTGAGAAATGTCTATTGAGATTTTTGTCTATTTTTAATTCAGATTATAAGATTCTTTTTCCTATAGAGTAGTTTGAGCTCCTTATATATTCTGGTTATTAATTACTTGCCAGAGGGATAGTTTGCAAATATTTTTTCCCATTCTGTGGGATGTCTCTTCACTTTGTTGATTGTTTTCTTTGCTGTTCAGAAGCTTTTTAACTTTATGTAATCCCATTTGTCCATTTTTGCTTTGGTTGCCTGTGTTTGTGAGGTATTACTTAAGAAATCTTTACTTGGTCCAATGTCCTAGAAAGTTTCCCCAATGTTCTCTTTTAGTAGTTTCATAGTTTGAGGTTTTAGACTTAAGTCTTTAATCCATTTTGGTTTGATTTTTGTATATGGTGAGAGATAGGGTCTAATTTCATTCTCTTTCATATGGATATCCAGTTTTCCCAGCACTGTTTATTGAAGAGGTGGTCCTTTTCCCAATGTATGTTCCTGGCACCTCTGTCAAAAATAAGTTCACTGTATATGTATGGATTTATCTCTGGGTTATCTATTCTGTTCCACTGATTTATGTGTTTGTTTTTATGCCAGTACCATGCCATTTTGGTTACTATAGCTTTGTAGTATAATTTAAAGTCAGGTAATGTGATTCCTCCAGTTTTGTTCTTTTTGCTTAGGATAGCTTTGGCTATTCAGGATATTTTGTGGTTTTATACAAATTTTAGAATTGTTTTTTCTATTTCTGTGAATAAGAAATAGACTGGTAGATCCAAATCATTGGTATTTGGATAGGGATTGCATTAAACTTGTCTATTGCTTTAGGTAATATGGACATTTTAGCAATATTAATTCTTCAATCCATGAACATGGAGTATCTTTCCAGTTTTTGTGTGTCCTCTTCAATTTCTTATCAATATATTTTAGTTTTCATTATAGAGATCTTTCACGTCTTTGGTTAAATCCTAATAGATTTTATTCTATTTGTAACTACTGTAAACAAGATTACTTTCTTGATTTCCTTTTCAGATTGTTCACTGTTGGCACATGGAAATGCTACTGATTTTTGTATGTCGATTTTGTATTTTACAACTTTACTGAATTTGCTTATCTGTTCTAGTAGTTTTTTTGGTGAGTCTTTAGGTTTTTTGAAATATAAGATCACACATCTGCAAACAAGGATAATTTGATTTCTTCCTTTCCAGTTTCGATGGCCTTTATTTCTTTCTCGTCTGATTTCTCTAGCTAAGACTTCCAGTACTATGTTGAAAAACGGTGGTGAAAGTGGGTATCCTTGTCATGTTCAAGATCTTAGAGGAAAGGCTTTCAGCTTTTCCCCATTCAATATGATGCCAGCTATGGGTCTGTCATATATGTCTTTGATTGTGTTGAGGTATGTTCCTTCTATACCCAGTTACTTGGGGTTTTTATCATGAAGGGATGTTGAGTTTTATCAAATGCTTTTTCAGCATTCATTGAAATGATCATATGGTTTTTGTTCTTCATTCTGTTGTTTTGATGTATCACATTGACTGATTTGTGAATGCAGAACCATCCTCACATCCCTGGGATAAATCTCACTTGGTCATGGTGAATGATCTTTTTAATGTATTGCTGAATTCAGTTTGCTAATATTTTCTTGAAGATTTTTATGTCAATTTTCATCAAATATATTGGCCTGTAGTGATTTTTTTATGTGCCTTTGTCTGATTTTGGTATAAGGTAATACTGGCCTCATATAATGAGTTTTGATGTATTCCCTCCTCTTCCTTTTTCAAAATAGCTTGAATAAGATTGGTATTAGTTCTTCTTTAAATATTTGGTAGATTCACTATACATCTGACAAAGGACTAATATCTAGAATCTACAATGAACTCAAATTATCAAGAAAAAGCAAACAATCGCATCAAAAAGTGGGCTAAGAACATGAATTGACAATTCTTAAAAGAAGATATACAAATGAGCAACAAATATATAAAAAATGCTCAACATCACTAATGATTAGGGAAATGCAAATCAAAACCACAATGCAATACCACTTTACTCTTACAAGAATGGCCATAATCAAAAAATTTAAAAAAAAAAAGATGTTGGCGTGAATGCAGTGAACAGGGAACACTTCTACACTACTGGTGGGAATGTAAACTAGTACAGCCACTGTGGAAAAGTATGGAGATTCCTTAAAGAACTAAAAGTAGAACTACCATTTGATCCAGCAGTCCCACTACTAGGTGTCTACCCAGAGGAAAAGAAGTAATTATACGAAAAAGATACTTGCACAAGCATGTTTATAGCACCGCAATTCTCAATTGCAAAAAATGTGGAATCAATCAAAAGCCCATCATTTAATGAGTGGATAAAGAAAATTAAATATACATATATTAGATAAAATATATATTTTATATACATATAAATAATGGAATACTACTCATCCATAGAAAGGAATGAATTAATGGCATTCACAGCAACCTGGGTGAGACTGGAGACTATTATTCTAAGTGAAGTAACTCAGGAGTGGAAAACCAATCATCATATGTTCTCACTCATATGTGGGAGCTAAGCTATGAGGATGCAAAGGCATAAGAATGATGCAATGGACTTTGGGGACTCAGGAGGAAAGGGTGGAAAGGGGTGAGGGATAAAAGACTACAAATTGAGTGCAGTGTAACTGAAGTAATTGAGGGATAAAAGACTACAAATTGAGTGCAGTGTAAAAGAAGTAATTATACGAAAAAGATACTTACACATGCATGTTTATAGCATCACAATTCTCAATTGCAAAAATGTGGAAACAATCAAAAGCCCATCATTTAATGAGTGAATAAAGACAATGATATATATAACATAAAATATGATATACATAAAATATATATGAAATATTATATATAAAAATATTATATAATATATAAAACATTATATATATATAATGGAATACTACTCATCCATAGAAAGGAATGACTTAATGGCATTCACAGCAACCTGGATGAGACTTGCACACTTGGTATTTGGATAGGGATTGCATTAAACTTGTCTATTGCTTTAAGTAATATGGACATTTTAGCAATATTAATTCTTCAATCAACTTCAATACTGCTCGAGTGATGGGTGCACCAAAATCTCACAAATCACCACTAAACAACTTACTCATGTAACCAATCACCACCTGTTCCCCAATAACCTATGGAAATAAAAAAATTTAAATATATATTTGGTAGATTCAGCAGTGAAGCCTTCAGGTCCTGGGCTTATTGTTGATGGCAGCCTTTTTATTACAGCTTTGATCTCACTACTTGTTATTGGTCTGTTCATATTTTGGATTTCTTCATGGTTCAATCTTGGAAGGTTGTATGTATCTAGAAATTTACTCATTTCTTCTAGATTTTCCAATTTACTGGCATATAGTTGCTCACAGTAGCCACTAATGATCCTTTCAATTTCTGCAGTATCAGTTGTAATGTCTGCTTCTTCAACTCTAATTTTATTTGTTTGGATCTTCTCTCTTTTTTCTTACTAGTCTGGCTAAAGTTTTACAAATTGTTTTCATCTTTTTAAAAAACCAACTTTTATTTTATTGATCTTTTGTATTAATTTCTTCATTTCAAATTCATTTATTTCTGCTTTGATTTTCATTAGTTCTTTTCTTCTACTAATTTTGGGTTCAATTTCCGCTTGCTTTTCTAATTCCTTAAAATGCATCTTTAGGTTATTTATTTGAAGTTTTTCTTCTTTTTTGATGTAGACACTTAGAGCTATCAGCTACCCTCTCTGCATTGTTTTCACTGTGTCCCACAGGTTTTGGTATGTTGTGTTTCTATTATCATTTGTTTAAAGAAATTTTTCAATTTTCTCCTTAATTTCTTCATTGACCCACTGGTCATTCAGGGCATATTGTTTAATTTCCATGCGTTTGTATAGTTTCCAAAATTACTCTTGTTATTGATTTCTAGTTTATTCCATTGTGGTCAGAGAACATGCTTGATACTATTTCAAGTTTTTGAATGCTCTAAGACTTGTTTTGTGACCTAACATATGATCCATCCTTGAGAACGATCCATGTACTGAAGAAAAGAATGTGTTTTCTGTAGCTGTTGGATGAAACGTTCTGTAAATATCTATTAGATCCATTTGATCTATACTGCAGATTAAGTCCAATTTTTCTTGGTTGATTTTCTCTCTAGAAAATCTGTCCAATGCTGAAAGTGTGGTGTTGAAGTCTCCAGCTATTATTTTATTGGAATCGATCTTTCTCTTTAGCTCTAATAATATTTGCTTTATATATCTGGGTGCCCCAGTGTTGGATGCATATATATTTAAAATAATCATATCCTCCTGCTGAATTGACCCCTTTATCATTATACAGTGACCTTACTTTGTCTCTTCTTAATGTTTTGTCTTGAATTCTATTTTTTCTGATCTAAGTATTGCAAATCCTGCTCTTTTTTAGTTTCCATTGGCATGGAATGTCTTTTTCCATCCCCTTACTTTCAATCTATATTTATGTTTACAAGTAAAGTGCATTTATTGCAGGCAACAGATCACTGGGTCTTGGTTTTTTTAATCCATTCAGCCATTCTATGTCTTTTGATTGGAGAGTTTCATCCATTTGCATTAATGTTATTATTGATAAATAAAGACTTACTCCTTCCATTTTGTTATTTGTTTTCTGGTTGTTTTGTGGTCTTCTCTTCCTTTTTTCTTTTCTTCCTATCCTCTATCTAGTGAAGGTGATTTTCTCTGGTAATATGGTTTAATTTCTTGCTTCTTATGTTTTGCATATCTATTGTATTTTTTTATTTGAGGTTAGCATAAGGCTTGCAAATACTATCTTATAATCCATCATTTTAAGTTGATAACAACCTAATACTGTTTACATAAAAAAGTAAAAAGAAAACTGATAGAAGCTCTACACCTTAACTTCATCCCTCCACTTTTATTTATTTATTTGAGACAGAGTCTTGCTCTGCCAGCCAGGCTGAAGTACAGTGGCGTGATGTTGACTCACTGCAACCTCTGTCTCCCAGGATCAAGCAATTCTCCTGTCTCAACCTCCCGAGTAGCTGGGATTACAGGCTTGTGCCACCACGCCTGGCTAGTTTTTGTATTTTTAGTAGAGACGGGTTTCACCATGTTGGCCAGGCTGGTCTCGAATTCCTGACCTCAGGTAATCTGCCCATCTTGGCCTCCCAAAGTGCTGTATCCCTCCACTTTTTATCTTGTTGTTTCTATTTATATCTTATTGTATTGACTGTGTCTTGAAAAACTGTTGTAGTTACTTTTTATTGGTTCATTTAGTCTTTCTTCTTGGGATAGAAGTAGATTACACACCACAGTTATAGTGTTATAATATTCTGTGTTTTTCTATATACTTACCATTACCAGTAAGTTTTACACCTTCAGATGACTTCTTATTGCTCATTAACATCCTTTTTTTAAAAAAATTGAAGTACTCCCTTTAGCATTTCTTGTAGGATAGGTCTGGTGATGATGAAATCCTTCAGCCTTTGTCTGGGACAGTCTTCATTTCTCCTTTGTGTTTGAAGGATATTTTTCAGATATACTACTAAGGTAAAAGGTGTTTTTTTCCTTCAGTACTTTAAATATGTCATGCCACTCTCTCCTGGCCTGTAAGATTTCCACTGAAAAGTCTGCTGCCAGATGGACTGGTGCTCTATGGTATGTTATTTGTTTGTTTGTTTTTTTCTCTTGCCGCTTTTAGGATCCTTTATTTATCCTTGACTTTGGGGAGTTTGGTTATTAAATGCCTTGAGGTAGCTTCTTTGAGTTAAATCTGTTTGGTGTTCTATAACCTTCTTGTACTTGGATATTGATATCTTTCTTGAGGCTTGGGAAGTTTCTCTGTTATTATCCTTTTCAATAAACTTTCTACCTCTATCTCTTTCTCTACCTCCTCTTTAATGCCTTATCTCTTAGATTTGCCCTTCTGAGACTATTTTCTACATCCTGTAGAAAATATGCTTTGTTGTTTTTTATTATTTTTTCTTTTGTCTCCTCTGACTGTGTATTTTCAAATAGCTTGTCTGCAAGCTCACTTATTCCTTCTTCCGTTTGATCAATTTTGTCATTAAAAGACTCTGATGCACTCTTTGGTATGTCGATTGCATTTCAACTCTGGAATTTCTGCTTGATTTTTTCTAATCATGTCAATCTCTTTGTTCAGTTTATCCAACAGCATTCTGAATTCCTTCTCTGTATTGTCTTGAAATTCTTTGAGTTCCTCAAAACACCTATTTTGAATTCTTTGTCTGAAAGGTTACATATCTCTATTTCCCCAGGATTGGTCTCTAGTGCCTTATTCAGTTCCTTTGGTGAGGTCATGTTTTCCTGGATGGTCTCAATGCTGTGGATGTTCATCAGTGTCTGGGCATTGAAGAATTAGATATTTATTTTAGTCTCCACAGTCTGGGCTTGTTTGTAGCCCTCTTTCTTGGGAAGGCTTTCCAGTATTTGAAGGGACTTGAGTGTTGTGATCTAAGCCTTATCTGCATTATGGGGCACCCCAAGTCCAGTAATACTGTGGTTCTTACAAACTCAAAGAGGTACCACCTTGGTGGTCTTGGGTAAGATCCAGAAGAATTCTCTGGATTACCAACAGATACTCTTGTTCTTGTCCCTTTCTTTCTCCCAAACAAATGGAGTCTGTCTCTGTTCTGAGATATCTAGAGCTAGAGGTTGGGTGACACAAGCACCCCTGTGGTCACGACTGGGACTATGCTGGGTCAGACCTGAAGCCAGCATAGCACTGGGTCTCACTCAAGGCCAGTGATCACCGCTGACTACTGCCTATGTTTGCTCAAGGACTTGGGGCTCTACAATCAGCACATGGCAAAGCCAGCCAGGTTTGTGTCCTTCCCTTCAGGGTGGCAAGTTCCCCTAATCTCCAGGCAAGTCTACAGATGCCATCCAGGAGCCAGAGACTGGAGTTTAAAACCTTAGAATTGTACTCAGTGTTCTACTGTACTGTGGCTGAGCTGGCACTCAAACCACAAAACACAGTCCTTCCCACTCTTCCCTCCCTTTTCCAAAGGCAGAGGGGCCTCATCCCATTGCCACCACTACAGACCCATGGGGAGTACTGCTAGGCTACCACTGATGTTCACTTAAGGGCCAAGGGCTCTTCAGTCAGCTTGTGGTGAATGCTCCCTGCCCTGGGACTCATCTTCAGGGCAGTAGACTTCCCTCTGGCCCAGGGCAGGTCCAGAAATGCGATCCAAGGCCCAAGGCCTAGAACTGGGGAACCCAAGATCCCACCTCTGCTCTACCCTCATGGCCAAGCTGGTACCCACTGATGTTCACTTAAGAGCCAAGGGCTCTTCAAGATGCAAGCCAAAGTTCCCTTTACTTTTCCCTCTGCTTTTCTCAAGAAGAAGGAGTCTCTCCCCATAGCCACCAGAGCTGGGAATATGCTAAATCTCACTTGAAGCCAGTAAGTCTCAGGGTCTCACCCAAGGCCTGTGGCCATATTACCTTGGTATCACTGCTGGTTATTCAGGGATCAAGTGTTCTTTAGTCAGCAGGGGATGAGGCCTACCAGGACTGGCCCCTTCCTTTCAAGGGAGTGGGTTCCCTTCCAGTCCAGGGTGTGTCTAGAAATATTGTCCAGGAGCAAGGGCCTGAAAGTTGGCCTCCTGACTCTGACAGGTGTCCTTTCCTACTGTGGCTATGCCAGTATCCTAGATGAAAGACAAAGTCCTCTTTAATCTTCTCTCTCCTCACGTGGAAGGAAGGGGTCTCATTTGGAGCTGCGAGCTGTTCAGCCTGGGATTGGGGAGAGGGGTGGGACAAGCATTCCCTTAGCCTCCCTGGCTGTTGTCTCAATAGGTCATGTGTCCCCCCAGTCCACTGGTTCTGAGCCCAGTTCAGCACTAGGACTTGCCTAGGAGTTACAGTCCTTGTTGCCTAGACTGCCTTTTAAGTTTATTTAGGGTGTCAGAAGCACTTTATCCTGTGGTGGCAAGGCTTGCCAGAACTCCAGTTCTGACAGCTGGGATGGGTGATTCCCTTCCGGCTAGGGCCGGTTAAAATACTCCTTCCATGAGTGGGGGGTCAACTGAGTTCAGCTGGCTTAGCTTTCTGTTGTGATAGGGCACCACTGAATTCAATGCAATGTCTCACAATTGCTGTGCTCTCCTTCTCCCAAGCACATAGAGTCTCTCTCTGCACTGCACGTTTGGGGCAGAGGAGATGCGGGAGGGGTGGCATCAGCACTTCAAGACTGTCTCCTACTCTTTTCAGTGGCTCTTTCAGTGATATGAAGTTAAAATCGGGAACTGTGAGTGCTCACCTGATTTTTGGTTCTCAGGAACTTGCTTTTTTGTTGTTGTTTAAATAGTTGTTAACTTGGTGTCCTTGCAGGGGGAACAATCAGTGGAGCCTTCTATTTGGCCATCTTACTCAATGTCTCTCCCATTCTGCTTTTTAAATAAATAATTTTAGACCAACAACCTTGATGAACATTGATGCAAAAATCCTCAATAAAATACTGGCAAACCGAATCCAGCAGCACATCAAAAAGCTTATCCACCATCATCAAGTGGGCTTCATCCCTGGGATGCAAGGCTGCTTCAACATATGAAAATCAATAAACATAATCCAGCATATAAACAGAACCAAAGACAAAAACCACATGATTATCTCAATAGATGCAGAAAAGGCCTTTGACAAAATTCAACAACCCTTCATGCTAAAAACTCTCAATAAATTAGGTATTCATGGGACGTATCTCAAAATAATAAGAGGTATCTATGACAAACCCACAGCCAATATCATACTGAATGGACAAAAACTGGAAGCATTCCCTTGGAAAACTGGCACAAGACAGGGATGCCCTCTCTCACCACTCCTATTCAACATAGTGTTGGAAGTTCTGGCCAGGGCAATTAGGCAGGAGAAAGAAATAAAGGGTATTCAATTAGGAAAAGAGGAAGTCAAATTGTCCCTGTTTGCAGATGACATGACTGTATATCTAGAAAACCCCATCGTCTCAGCCCAAAATCTCCTTAAGCTGATAAGCAACTTCAGCAAAGTCTCAGGATACAAAATCAATACACAAAAATCACAAGCATTCTTATACACCAATAATAGACAAACAGAGAGCCAAATCATGAGTGAACTCGCGTTCACAATTGCTTCAAAGAGAATAAAATACCTAGGAATCCAACTTACAAGGGATGTGAAGGACCTCTTCAAGGAGAACTACAAACCACTGCTCAATGAAACAAAAGAGGATACAAACAAATGAAGAACATTCCATGCTCATGGGTAGGAAGAATCAATACCGTGAAAATGGCCATACTGCCCAAGGTAAGTTGTAGATTCAATGCCATCCCCATCAAGCTACCAATGACTTTCTTCACAGAATTGGAAAAAACTACTTTAAAGTTCATATGGAACCAAAAAAGAGCCCGCATCGCCAAGTCAATCCTAAGCCAAAAGAACAAAGCTGGAGGCATCATGCTACCTGACTTCAAACTATACTACAAGGCTACAGTAACCAAAACAGCATGGTACTGGTACCAAAACAGAGATATGAACCAATGGAACAGAACAGAGCCCTCAGAAATAATGCCGCATATCTACAACTATCTGATCTTTGACAAACCTTAGAAAAACAAGCAATGGGGAAAGGATTCCCTATTTAATAAATGGTGCTGGGAAAACTGGCTAGCCATATGTAGAAAGCTGAAACTGGACCCCTTCCTTACACCTTATACAAAAATTAATTCAAGGTGGATTAAAGACTTACATGTTAGACCTAAAACCATAAAAACCCTAGAAGAAAACCTAGGCAATACCATTCAGGACATAGGCATGGGCAAGGACTTCATCTCTAAAACACCAAAAGCAATGGCAACAAAAGCCAAAATTGACAAATGGGATCTAATCAAACTAAAGAGCTTCTGCACAGCAAAAGAAACCATCATCAGAGTGAACAAGCAACCTACAGAATGGGAGAAAATTTTGGCAACCTACTCATTTGACAAAGGGCTAATATCCAGAATCTACAATGAACTCAAACAAATTTACAAGAAAAAAACAAACAACCCCATCTACAAGTGGGTGAAGGATATGAACAGACACTTCTCAAAAGAAGACATTTATGCAGCCAAAAAACACATGAAAAGATGCTCATCATTACTGGCCATCAGAGAAATGCAAATCAAAACCACAATGAGATACCATCTCACACCAGTTAGAATGGCGATCATTAAGAAGTCAGGAAACAACAGGTGCTGGAGAGGATGTGGAGAAATAGGAACACTTTTACACTGTTGGTGGGACTGTAAACTAGTTCAACCATTGTGGAAGTCAGTGTGGCGATTCCTCAGGGATCTAGAACTAGAAATACCATTTGACCTAGCCATCCCATTACTGGGTATATACCCAAAGGATTATAAATCATGCTGCTATAAAGACACGTGCACACGTATGTTTATTGTGGCACTATTCACAATAGCAAAGACTTGGAACCACTCCAAATGTCCAACAACGATAGACTGGATTAAGCAAATGTGGCACATATACACCATGGAATACTATGCAGCCATAAAAAATGATGAGTCTATGTCCTTTGTAGGGACATGGATGAAGCTGGAAACCATCATTCTCAGCAAACTATCGCAAGGACAAAAAACCAAACACCACATGTTCTCACTCGTAGGTGGGAACTGAACAATGAGAACACATGGACACAGGAAGGGGAGCATCACACACCGGGGACTGTTGTGGGGTAGGCAGCAAGGGGAGGGATAGCATTAGGAGATATACCTAATGTAAATGACGAGTTAATGGGTGCAGCACACCAACATGGCACATGTATACATATGTAACAAACCTGCACGTTGTGCACATGTACTCTAAAACTTAAAGTATAAAAAAAAAAAGATTGTCTCAAACATCTCAGATCAAGAAAGTCTTATCTCCTAATTGTCTCTTTGCCCATAACCATAATCACACTCATATGCATGTACCATGATCACGTCCATCTTGGAGCTTTTATCCTTTCTTCCCTTTTGCTTGGAATTCCTACCTTCCTCTCTTCTCCAAGCAATAGCTAAACCTCAAAACCCATTTTCAAGTCTTATCTCCTCCCTGAGACCCTCCCTGATCAATTCAATTAACTGATTTCTTATTTCTTGTTTGTTAAAACATGATATAAATGGAAATACAGAAATATGAATAGATTTGAAAATTATTTAAGAGGTAGCAATAAAGATGGATTTTTGTGATAGACTGATTTCCTTCCCTTTCCGTCTTCTTTCATAAGAGAATGTCATTTTAGGGGCTGGGAGATCATCATGTTATCATGTAAAAAACAATAATCAGCCGTCTGGCAGAGAGGAGAGGCCATACAATACAATTCTGGCCAATGACATTTAATTGGATTGAGCAATTACTCAAAAAGGGAGCAAACTCAGCTTTTTTTTCCTCCTTTTCTTTCTTTGTTAGCCTTGCTGCTATTTTTTTCTTTTTTAGCCTTGTTATTTTTTCTTTTTAGCCTTTCTGCTTTTTTTCTCTCCTTTTTTCTGCCTGAAATATGGATATAATGTTAGAGATGGAGCACCTATCTTGTAACCATAAGAAGGCCACAAAGAATAGGGTTAAAAAAAATTGCAGGAACTAAACTCTGAAATCTTTGAGGCAGCAACCACCTACCTCTCAACCTCTAGTTAAGGGAGGTAAACAAAACTTATAAAATATCTAGTTTGTGGGAGGGAGTTCTAAACACAGACACTTTGACTAACATTAGCCTCTACACACTTTTAATACCTAAAGAATTCAAAACAAAAATATACAAACAAGAAAACCTTTATTCTATCTAAAGGGATAACATTTTGAAACAATTCAATATTTGCTTAATGTCTATGAACAGAAATTAAGATATTTCTTTATTTGAAAAACTAAAATTTACTTTCTTTGATGTTGAAATATTTGTTAAACATATTATAAATAAATTAACTCTTATCTTTGGCATTTGTTATATCCATTCTTCATGGTACTCTAAGAGGGACTATAATAAATAGCATTTTGTTTTCCAGTGAATAAAAATATACACTAAATCTTACCTAAAAACAGTCTTGACTTTGGAAATGCCCTTGTGTCATGTTATTTATAGATAACTCAGTAAGCAAGCTTGTGCTGGCAGAATTGGAGACACTGTTATGTTGCCAGGAATTCTTGCTATGATACATCCATAGGAAGCTTGGGCTTTGGTCCAAGAAACTAGAGCTGGAAAAGTCATCCCCTACCTTTCCAGAGAATTACTAAGAAACTACTCTATCCTGTAGGTTGTCCATTTTCCACAGCTACCCGTAGCAAGCATATTCTCTTGGCATTTATTCCTCTACACTGTGTTCTATCAGCATTTTTCCAAGCTCCCAAGCCTGAAAGGTACCTGCTGGGATGGCTCTACACAAATTGTATGAGTTTCTCCCTAGGCGTTCAGAGGAAATCCCACCAGATGTCAAAGGTGTCCAATATCACAGCACTCTAAGAAGTAGCTATGTACAAGAGACATAAGGTCACACAAACCGAGAAGTGAAATGGCAAAATTATAAATTCTTGTTATAAACACACTGTCATACGAAGTGAGAAATTGCAGTTGCATTAAGCTGATGGATAATCTGGCAACAAGCAAACAGATACTTATTTTCTCTTCAATCTAAACTGTGCAATTGTCCCTTCCTGACTTACATGCCAATCTTTTCAAATACTTCATCTTTAAATTACTATTATTAGTAAAGTACAAGAGAGCAGCCAGTATCATTTCTCCTGATGCTACCTCTGGAAGAAAACAGCTAAATAAAAAGAAGATTTAAATGTTTTTCACTTGGCATTTTTATCGACCATCCAAAGGGTATATCACTAGCAGATGCGTATATACAGCCCTAGTGGAATCCACAACTGAAAATGCACAGTAAAGATTTCAGAAAACAACAAGACAGACTCACTTCTCAGTAAGATTACAGATGTATGATTACTGATACTCTTTGAAAACTTTAAAAAATACTTATTAATCATGCACATTCATATTTCCTATATTGTTTCCAAATATTCCTAGCATATACTGTAAATGGCTTTTCTTTCCTGGAATTTAACATTAACATTACCTTTTAAATTTGTTAACAAACTTGCTTTTATCAGAGCTTTCAAGAATTTTCTTCCCCTAGAGGATGTCAAAAATTATCATTTCTAAATTTAGAAGGGTAATGGGAGAGATACAACTCCTTATCGAAGCACTTACATAATTTGACAAAAGTTCAGTCAGAACAACAAATACAATTTGGAAGTTCCAAGTTCTAACTATAGATAACTATATTTCTTCGAATAAAGATGTAGTGGGAGGCTTTTAGTAAAGCCGGTCTTGGCCACACCTGCTTTCCTTCTGCAAAGGGAATGTGAGGTCATAATCTCTGTCATTAAACTCCCATGAAGTCAGACAACATTCGCTGTAATTAATTTCTGTGGGAACAATGGGGCATTAAATGAGGAGTTCACAGGCATTAACTCTGAAGAAGTTCTGAGGCTTGGTAATAACATTGGAGGAAAGATTTTATATGGAAACCTAAAAAAGCACTTACTAATATACCAAATAATATATTAATAAAATACATATATTTTGCATTAACCACCCCTCATTTAAGGGATTCTACCAGGCAATGTTAAGACAATTGAGGCAGCCTGATTGTGTACTTGAGGCCCCAGAGCACAACCTGGGGCCTAACTTGTCACTAAATAGTAGCACAAATGAAAGAATAATCATGATCCCGGACCTCTTATTATTAGACATACCCCCCTGCCTCCCCAACTTCTCTGATCATGCAGGAATTTCAGGAAAGACATGAGAAATATGATGTATTGTCCAAATTTGCTAGAGGCTTGGAGATCTAGCCTGTGAACCAGAGACAGAGCCTTCCAGGCACATTCCAAGGCTTGGCCTTACACACAGGGACTGGTCTGATGTCAGAGGAGAACAAGAACTTCAAGGAATTTCTAGTCCTCCAAATGAGTTACACTATATTGGGACAGCAATGAGATAAGAGCTGGGATGAAAAGAATTTGACAGAGCAAGAGTAGATGCATGATAGAATAGGTTACAAGGAAGAAAAGATCCGTGTTCAATGGTTAAGTCCATGGGGGCAGGAATTTGGTTTTTGTTGTTCAACACTACATACCCAGTTTCAGGCCCATAACAAGAGAAATGAATGAATGGGAGAGTGAGTGAGGCTATTTGATCCTTTCTCTTTGTTTCTTTAATCTAGTATTTCCCAATGTATGGAATGCTTCAACTAGTAATCTGGGACATCATTTTAGGTGGTAATGGTACATTAAGCACTCTAAATCAGGTAGAGACAAAGTTTTTCCCCTTTTAATTTTCTAGTATCAAGGAGAAAAATTTCAGTTTGGTACTAGTAGGCCTTTAACATCTTTCTATTCTTGTTTAAACAGGAGACATGTTCTCAGGGACTGAGCTCCAGGTAACATTATTTAGTTAAAACTATATACAGTCATTTGTCACTTAACAATAAGGATACATTCTGAGAAATGCATTGTGGGTGATTTTGTTGTTTTATGAACATCATGGAATGTACTTACACAAATTGAGATGGAATAGCCTACTATACGCCTAGGCTGGTTGGTATAGCCTGTTGCTCTGAGGCTACAAACCTATACAGTATGTTACCGTACTGAATACTATAGGCAAATTTAACACAATGGTAACCATTTGTGTATCTAAACATATCTAAACATAGAAAAGGTTCTGTAAAATACAGTATTATAATCTTCTGGAACCACTATTGTATATGCATTTCATCACTGACCAGAATGTCATTATGCAATGCATGACTGTACTTCATCTGGTTTTTCATCCTATTCATTTTTATAGTTACCATCTATTTTGGGAAAAAATGATTTTTCTAATTTGGGCTAGTGATGTAAAAATTTCCTTTTAAAGGCCAGGCGCAGTGGCTCACGCCTGTAATCCCAGCACTTTAGAAGGCCAAGGCGGGTGGATCATGTGGTCAGGAGATCGAGACCATCCTGGCTAATACGGTGAAACCCCGTCTCTACTAAAAAATACAAAAAATTATCCAGGCATGGTGGCGGGCACCTGTAGTCCCAGCTACTCAGGAGGCTGAGGCAGGAGAATGGCGTGAACCTGGGAGGCGGAGCTTGCAGTGAGCCAAGATCGCGTCACTGCACTCCAGCCTGGGCGACAGAGCGAGACTCCATCTCAAAAAAAAAAAAAAAAAAAAAAATTCCTTTTAAAATAATTTATTTAAAACACAAAATTGAGTTGACTTAAAAGAAAAACATTAGGTAAATAATAAAGTCACGTGTATATATGGCACTAATCAGATGATGATACTCAAATGAATTAAATTTGGCAAGCTGCATTCTAATCACCCTGGACTCCCTACGGTCTTTAGGTCTCCACTGCTACTACAACAATAAAGATCTAAAGCAGCTGTTCAGCTTTGGGTGGACCACACACAGCCATCCCCAGGAGACACAGCAACCTGAGACAACAGTCAGTCAAACAAATGTAAACATAATCTTCAGTGTCCTGGTGAGCAACTTAAATGCAAATGCAAAAACTCCATTTCCCAAAATCTGCCATCAATTTTATATTCTTATTGAGAAAGACGCCTGTAACTGTCCCTTCATTTGACTCTCCACTATTAAGCTAATTTAGAAATAAATACTAAGCTACTAAGGTAATGAATTCATGGTAAGAAGAAAGAGAAACGATAAATTTAGAAGCCAAAAATCAATGAGAAGTTCTGTTAGGTCCTACAAATTCTTTTGGATGACCATAATTTTAATTCTGTTATAGGCAAATGATAGCTCTCACACTAAATTCAGCAACAGCTTGCAATATGTAAATTAGGAGCCCAAAGTGCTTGAACTAACTTGCAAAGGTAGTATTAGTTGCTAATAGATGACATTTAATTTCTGACTTTCAGAACTCAAGATTAAAATAAGGGCTAAAATAGAGCTGAGGTTCCTTAAGCGGCTGCTAATAGCCTATGTCATTGAAGAGTTACTAAAAATACTGATTAAGTACATGAGAGATTTTTTTGTGTGTGTTTAACCAAGCACAACTTGATTTTCATAGTACAATATTTAAAAATAAAATAACAAAATAAAATCTGTACATTAAGTCATCAACCTGGATCCTCATTTTCTTCTTCCTTTTTTTTTTTTTAACAAAGAATTCCTTAGTCCACTGGCCTCTACAAGCATGTACAAACATTGACGGAATCATAATCTAAAAGGAAGAGAGACACTATCAGAATTGTTTTCATTCTTAATAATTCATTTTACCTGAATCTTTTGTTTCTCCTTCTTCCTCTAATTTTGTTGGCTTTTAGCCAATTCACAATAATTAAGACTTTGATGTTGAGGCCAAGAGGGAACTGGCAAAAAGTAAAACTCATTCATCAATGTAACTCAGTAACTCTCACCTCTCATATTATGACATAGCCACCAGAAGCTACTGCAACAACTTCCTTAATAGCTCAGAACAACAAGAATACCTAATAACAGACATGCTTCAAATCCAGAGTCACGGCAATATTTTTTTCTATTTTAAATAAGTCACACTAATGTTGAAATGCTAACTGTGAAATTCTTTACCTCACATGGGTGCCATTGTTTAATACAGTAACTCCTACAAATATACTTTGAGCTTCCTGTAAAGTGACATGTAAATAAAGCATTATTGCCATAACATCTCCCTTAATGATTTAGAAAAGGCAGTAAATAGCAAGCTGATGGAATCACAGATGGTACTAAATTGAGACGTGTTGCAAACATCAGTAAAGGCAGAAAAAATTATGCAAAAAGGACCTAAAGTGCTTAAAATAAGACCAAAACATTTCTAACATTATGGGAAAAAGAAAATGACTTTTTTAAAGAGTGTCCGAAATATGCTGTCCAGCATAGATGCTACAACCAACAGGTAAAAAACATGCCAGCCACAACTGTTTTCATTTCTTTGAAACCAACTAACATGCCAATGTGCTCTGAAGAGGGGTTGGTAGTCACATAAATATAACACTTACAATAAACAGGAAAGAAAAACCACTGCGATTTCATTAAAAAGTGCCAATGAAAAGTTCAGTTTGGTATGTCTGTAACTTCGAAAGAACACAGAGTTCCATTTAGGAAGAGTATTCCAAGTAAACCTGTTTCATCCTAAGCATTTTCATAAGCCTAAATTTGCCTCCCACTTGGGCAGAGCCATCTGTCTGGGCAGGTTTTGCATAGGGACCGAAACAGAAAGAAGGCATCTTATAGGGGCTTGTGCTTGGGGTTGCAGGTGGCTTTGAGTTTGTCCTCTACTTCCCATGGTGACAAATGGGGCACATGAGATATGTGGTTATAAACACAGTCTGTAATGGTAGTGACAGAATAAAGCAGACATTGACATCACCACTACCATGCTTCTCTCTTTTATGCTCTAACCTGTACCTTTTGCAACATTTAGCCTCATGTTTAATATCAAAACATTTTAATGTCAAAACATATGTATTCTCTCTTGGCTCCCACTATACCTGTTGGTTGTTTCGTCTGTTCAGGTGACAGACAATAGTTGCTGAATGTAAGGTCTTGATGAATCCAGCATGGGTTTTCTCTTTTTTCAGGAGCCAGGCTCATTCACCCGTTCTTACCCAACCAAATTCTCTAATCACTGAAGTCCAACACATGAAATCTTACTGGAAAACAGTCTTTCAATGCTGTTGTGGACCTGAGAACATACCATCAAACTTTATTATCCTGAGGAATTTATTTACACAGAAAATTGTTTTACAAGTGATCAAAAAGAAAAACACTTTTATGTATCTGTCAGAGTAACCCTGGACCCTAAAAATGGGTCTAGATCGAGTAACTGAAAATAAACTGATTAAATACTATCATTTATTTTTATTTCTCTTTCAAACAAATAAAAAGACTGGAGGTAATCAGCCCAGGTCTGGGATGGCACCCCATGAGGTCAGGCACCCAGGTTCCATCTACCTGGTTGCTTTGCCACCCTCAGCACGCAGCTTCCACCTAGCAGTCCCCGATGGCTGCCTGCCTTCTGCTGCGCCACACTGCAGTCCATTGGCTAGAACCTAGTCACATGGCTATGCCTAGCTGCAAGCCAACTAGAAAACAAAGTCTTTATTCCAGGAATCCATGTGCCCAGGTAAAAATTAGGGATTCTGTTATATCTATACTGAATTAAAAAAGAGACACTAGATATTGGAGGACAATTAGCAGTCTCTGCTTCAATTAAGAATCATATTTTAATATTCAAAGCTTGCTAATTTTAAAGATTCTTTCAGCATTTATCGTTGGTTAACAAAATACACATTGATACCTAATTGTTTATTCAACACAGTTTACTTGAGTTTGATATCTGAACAAAATTTCCTAATTTTTCCTTCAACTTTTAAAGAATTCTGCTTCATGGTTTTACAGTTTGTTTCCTGTAAGGATGTCATTTCTGCTATCACAAAATGTAAAACATTTATGAAATTATAAAAAGTAAACTTTAAGGCTTTCCCTTTTTCTATGCAGGCCTTACTTTTTTAAAGATAGAATTTTAGGACCAGTTAAAATAATCACTTTAGTAAGGAATATTTTAAACATTTTAGTCACATAAACAGTTTTATGTATATCTGTTCACATTTTAAAAGCACATAATTAATATACATAGACTGTGCTTCATATATGTTGAAAGAAATTTATTGTAAAGAATTGGATCACTTGACCATAGAGGCTGGCAAGTCCAGAGTCTGCAGTGTGAGCCAGCAGGCTGGAAACCCATGAGAGACGATGGTGTGGATGAAGTCTGAAGGCAGTCCTTTGGAGATTTCTCCCTTGCTGAGGGCATCTTTTCATTCTATTCAGTCCTTCAACTGATTGGATGAGGCCCACCCTCATTATGGAGGAGAATCCACTTACTTACCTATTTACTCATCAACTTAAATAAATGTTCATCTCATCCAAAAACCGAAAGCACCCTCCAAGTTGACATATAAAATTAATTATGGCTGGGTGTGGTGGCTCACGCCTATAATCCCAACATTTTGGGAGGCCATGGTGAGCGGATCACTTGAGCCCAGGAGTTTGAGACCAGCCTGAGCAACATGGCAAAACCCCATCTCTACAAAAAATACAAAAATTAGCCAGGCATGGTGGTGCATGCCTGTAGTCCCAGCTACTCAGGAGGCTGAGTAGGGAGAATCACCTGAACCGGGAAGTCGAGGCTGCAGTGAGCCACGATCTCACCACTGCACTCTAGCGTGGGCATCAGAGTGAGATTCTGTCTCAAAAAAATAAATAAATAAAATAAAACAAAATAAAATCATCATCACACCCCTCTTTAAGGGGGAGTGGACCAGGTACATTTTGCTTAACAAATGGCTCATGGTCATTATAATTGTTAACCAGGAACATTAATCAATTGTGTTAATCATTATTATTTAATTACTAACAATAACTCCACAAGTCTCTTTTGTATATTTCTTGAAACTGGAAAAATTATGGCAATAATAGAAAATCTAAATTTGGAAAAAAATAACTAGCGGACTCAAAGGGAAGGAACACCAAACACTGCAACATTCAGAAGGGATTTTCCTTGGGTCTAACAGAGAGGATTACAGTTCCCTCTTCAGTGTTAACTTGAGCCTCAGTCTAAAAGTTACTTCTGAAGTCTTTAAGCTGTGACCTGAATTGTCCCTACAACTGTTTATCTGTGTGTTTTTTAAGAAGGTCATACCAAACATTTATGATCAGCTGAAATAGAAACATTTTCTGTTTTTCTAGACTATTTTCATAGTAAACAATGAGGCTATTTGAAAAACATTTCTAAGAAATGTACTTAAATAACAGGAAACCCCATGCCAACTTTGGGAAATACAGTACAAATAGGGGAAACTCCAATCCCTAGCAACAATGGAAATGCAATGGCTCTGGTGGTGTCAACTGCCATAAAGGGCATGTTACGGAATTTCACTCCGCAATCACAGTGGGCCCTGGAATAACTGAGTACTGAGCAGGCCTGAAGGGAGGTAGCCATCACTGCCTGGAATAAGGTTTCTAGGATATGCAGCAGCTTCTTATATACCCACAGAGATGGGAATTAGTCTTCTACACACCTTCATCTGTTGGGCCTGATAAAACCAAAAGAAATTCCAGGATTCATTAGTGCCTTGTCAATATCTAAGGGGATATTTACATTTAATGTTAGCAAATATTGCATAGTACTCTAACGCATCCCAAAGAATCAGCCCACCATCCAATTTCTCTGCATTTAAACAACTGTCATGAAACTGACTGAGATAGTCAACAATATTTTAGGTGCACACAGACTGTCTTTTTTTTTTTTTTTTTTTTTTGAGACAGGGTTTCACCGTGTCCCCCAGGCTGGAATGCAGTGGCATGATCACAGCTCACTGCAGCCTTGACCTGCAGGGCTCAAATGATCCTCCTACCTCAGCCCCCTGAGTAGCTGGAAGTATAGGAATGCACCACCACATTCAGCTAATTTTATTTTATTTTTCGTAGAAATGTGGTTTCACTATGTTGCCCAGGCTGGTCTTGAACTCACGGGCTAAAGCAATCTTCCTGCTTCAGTCTCCCAAAGTGCTGGGGATTACAAGCATGAGCCACCACAGCCAGCCTAGGCTGCCTCTTTAACACCCCCAATCATTTGTTTTCTTCCTGAACAGCTACTCAGTTCAAGTGTTCAAAGAGCAAAGTACAAGTCTTTAACTTATCAATTGAGAAATTACTTTTTTCAGCCTCTTTGCCATGTATAAATGACAACATGCACCAGAACATGTTCCTGAAGGGTAATAAAGAACATATTAAGAGGCTTTTGCTGGAAATAGAATATAAAGTAAAACCTAAAGATTAAACCAATCAACTACAGAGATTTTTTTCTTTTAGCTTACAAAAAGAAATTTCTCATCATTTCTCAGATAAGCATGCAAAAATAGCTCATAGGTGTCTCATACCAGTAGAATAATGAGCTCTTACATGTTAATGTTTCCTCTGGATTCTCCATGGACTCAGCCTACTATTAATAATACCTGACAGCCCACTTACTGGCTACCATTTTAAAAGAATCTTCTAAAAGCATGGCAGTTAAAAAATCATTTATTCATGACCTGACACAGGTGTCAGCAGTATAGGCCTCAGAGATGTTAGAATAATTCAGCTGATTTCCCTCTTAACATTTTCATAATAAATTGGACATCTCCCAACTCCAGACAGTAATGGCTTCTGAACCAGCCTATAGGAACATAGAAGGAACTTTACAATACCAGTTCCAAAAGAGATTAGATGCTAACAAATAGGCATACCCTTCCCAAACCAGGAGCAAATGAATAACGAAAATAAAGAATATATGTCCATTGTCCTATACTATTCCAAGGCCTTAAGATTCCAAGAATGGTCAATGTCCGAAGTTCAAGTGGGAAAGAACATTTTACTCTTCCCCTTCCACTTTACATTCCACTGAGAGGTTACAGTGCTTGCTGCTGCCTTCCCGTCTTTCTTCAGGGTTTCATCTCTCTCCTTTACATCTTCTTGCTCCGTTCTGGGTTTTCTTTTGTGTCTAAGGACATTCCCCTCTCCATTCCCTCCCACCTAGTCTGTCCCCATACCCTCTTCTCTCCATCTCCCTTCCTCCCTCCCTTTTGTTTGACTTTAGAAGATATTTTAATGTAAATATGTATTTCATTAAAATGAGGGGAGAGAGATTCCAGAATCATTAGATAATTTGCTCTTAATTTTTTTCTGATGCATGACCTGTTTTGTGACCCTATTCCCTAAGAGATGGATGAAAGTATATCATCTCTAATTTTATTTTTTAAATTTCCACAGGTGTTGGGGGAACAAGTGGTATTTGGTTACATAAGTTCTTTCGCGGTGACTTGTGAGATTTTGATGCACCCATCACCACTGAACCCAATTTGTAGCCTTTTATTATCCCTCACCCCCTTCCCACCATTTCCTCCCAAGTCCCCAAAGTCCATTTTCCCTCCCTCTTTACCCCACCTCTCTGACCTGGCCATAATCTGGACCCAAAGACGTTTATTGTTAACGTGTTTGTTCTTGTTTTTTGGGGGAAAGCATGTTGCATATATTTAAATAGAGTATTGTGGCTACATTAATTTTTTAAATTATTTAATTGAAAGAGAACCTCCTCTTCTGGGTTCACCTCCCTCTGCCTTGAACATGTATTTTAGTCCACTAAGCAATACCAAAGAATATATAAATGAGCAAAACTAAGTGAGCAAAAATAGTATGAAGAATCTCTGTGTGACAGGTGCAGGATTTTTCATTCTCGGAGTAAATCTTGGTAAGTGGCCACACATCCACTGCCAATGCTTTCTGTAATTCTTCTCCCAGTCAACTAAGCTCTCTCTCACAATTTACTGCTCTCTCAGAACACCTTTTTTTTTTTTTTTTAACTTGCCAACTATGGAGGGCTCCTTTCTCTATTTTCCATGAGAGGATTTTGTTTAAGTTCACAGATGTGGGATTTTTCTCTTTTTGAAAATATTTACTGTTAAGTAAAAATGCAACTTTTTGAAGGAAGAAAATCCAAATGTTCACCAAAATCTAACAACTGGCATTAAAAGAACAGTCCCATTTTAAACTATGTTGATATCAAGATAGAAGTGAAGCAAAAAAAAAAAAAAATTATTTGAGGTTACTTTCCACATGAGGTCAAGAAAGAAGCCTTCATTTTCCGAAGCAATTAACAAAACAGCTATGCAATATCAGATAAAGGGGAGACTACAAAATACAACGGGATTTTAGGCCACTCAAAAAGAAAAGATTACATTCCATACAGAGAGGAGATGCTGGATGAAAAGCTCTCATCCAGACCCCTCTCCCAGCCTCTGTCAGCCTCTTAGACAAATAGACTCAGGCCCATTAAGCCTTGGAGGCCACCGAGGCAGAATTTGATTTATTTATTTAGTTTTAAGAAAAAATAAGAACCTGACACTTTAAATCCTGCTACAACTGGTAAATTCAAGCTCAGAAGATGTGATTAGGCTATGTCTCATGTGTCTTCTCAGCTCTTCTCTTTCTGCCTTATTCCCAATCCCCCAAAAATTAAAGCAGAACAGACATCGTGACTGTTTAATCACAACACCTTATAGTTATGTCCTGGAAGATCATGGTTAACATTAGTGAAAGAAAAGCTTGGGATGTGTGTAGTTGTTCTGCTCCAGTATAAATGGAAAGCTTAAACTATTTTTCTAGCCCTAATAGAATCAATCATCACCCATTTCACGATGAAACCCAAGACAAAGCTCAGAACCTAAACAGCCTCCAGAATTCAGAAAAGACAAAGGGGAGAAATGAGAGCAGTCAAAGAGAGATCAGATTTCCATCCGAGACAGACTTGGTATTAGCTAAAAGGCAACTTTATAGGAATCATAGGAATCATAACAAATAGTTTATAACATCTTCTAGAATCAGGGCACATGTACAACTGTCTCAGAGTAATATTATTTCCTTTCTAGTGACAGGCTGTGTCTACATAGCTTTCTGAAGATGGGGGAGCTTAATGGAAAGATGTTTTATAATACATGTCATACTACTTTTTTATCACTAGGTCATTCCCTTATATTAACATTATGAATTAACAAATTGTTGCTTTAAAAAAAAGGACGCAAAGCATTTATCAAAGTGTAAAAAATACAAAGAAATATAAAGTATGTCTCTGCTCTCTAAAAGCTTCTTATCTAGTTGGGTGGAAAGTTTAGTGTACATAAACTAAAATAGCTCAGAAAATGCATGCTTGAAGAGCTCAGAAGTCAGGATCATGTTTTTATACATTAAAATACTTAAATTATACTATATATCAGACACTAGGATAAGCACTTTTGCTTATAAAAAATGCTATTATAGTAGTTCAAACAAAAGGCACCAAAAATGGAGAGATTTCCAATAAGTTGATCAGAGATAACCTCAGGAATAAAATGATGTTTGAGACTTTGAAGAAAAGGCAAGATTTAAGAGAATTCAGAGAGAAGATGCCCTTAGTTGAAGAAATGGCACATCCAAAAGAACAAGAACAACAACAACAAAAAAGAATAAATATTTAGGAATTAACTAGTTCAGTTTGTCCAGCACAGGGCATTTGTAGCAAGCTAAATTTTATACACTCTGAAATGAGGTTCTGGACATACTGCCAATACCAGATGGGAGTAGAGATGTAATTTAAGAATCAATCTTATAGAGGAAGAAAGAGAGAAACGTAAAAGTTATCCAAGGGGAAAGATAAGAGAGTTTGGGCCAAAAACTTAGAAAAACTTCCATGCAGCCAAAAGAGAGAGAGAGAGAGAGAGACAAATGAGACAGTTCCATGGGGTCACCAGGGAAGGTTTGTCAAAAGATATAAAATTTTAGCTGAGTCTTAAGGAGTGAGGAGAACCCAAATTAGTAGATAATATGGTTTGGATCTGTGTCTTTCTCCACCAAATCTCATGATTGTAATCCCCAATGTTGGAGGTAGGGCCTGGTGGGAGGTGATTAAATCATGGGGCAGATTTCTCATAAGTGGTTTAGCACCATCCCCCTTGGTACTGTCATCCCGATAGTGAACGAGTCCTTGTGAGATCTGGTTGGTTAAAAGTGTGTAGCACCTCCCCACAACTCTCTCTCTTGTTCCTGCTTTCACCATGTGAAGTGCCTGCTCCCTCTTCGCCTTCTGCTATGATTATGTTTCCTGAGGCCTCCCCAGAAGCCGAGCAGATGCCAGCCTCATGCTTCCCGTACAGCGTGAAGAACTGTGAGCCAATTAAGCCTCTTTTGTTTATAAATTACCCAGTCTCAGGTATTTCTTTGTAGCAATGCAAGAACGAACTAATATAGTAGAGAAGAAAACAGAGGGTGTCATAGATGAGCACTTGATATGCTTTAATAAATGAAAGCCAAAAAACACAGGAAGCTTGGAAGACACCAATAGCTGACCGAAGCCAGAACAAGCAATTTTACCTAACACTGCCAAGAGATATTTACAAGGATACAATTTGGATGAGGTGCAGAGATCTGTGATTCTTACTAAGGAGTCTAGGTTTTATCCAAAAGGCAATGTGGAGCCACTGAAAATTTTTCAGCAATGAGGTGACTTGACAGAATTTCAGGCTAACTGCTGACCGAAAACACTAATGAACTATATCCCAGATAGTGACCCCAACTCGATTAGTTTTCTACTAAAATCTTGGACAGTATATCTACAATTTCTCCTCTAAGATACCCCAAAGCATTTGCAAGTACTGCCACCATTCCTTTCCTTGGGTCTTATTCTGCCTTATTGATGAGAGAAAAGTTTGGTTACTCATGCCTGTAATCCCAGCACCTTGGGAGGCCGGCAGATCACAAGGTCAGGAGTTTGAGACCAGCCTGGCCAACATGGTGAAACCCCATCTCTACTAAAAATACACCACAGGTGTGGTGGCGGGCACCTGTAATCCCAGCTACTCAAGAGGCTGAGGCAGGAGAATCGCTTCAACCTGGGAGGCGGAGGTTGCAGTGAGCTGAGATTGCACCACTGCACTCCAGCCTGGGTGACAGAATGAGACTCCATCTCAAAAAAAAAAAAAAAAGATTGGTTACACAGTAAGAGGGAGATGACCACTGATGCTTAAGAGAGATTATGTGTCAGAGTGTTTGAGAGCCTGTGTCTACATACTTCTTAGCTTAGTGGGAAAAGTCCCTGGGAAAAGATTTTCTTTCTCAAGAGGGGACTGGAAAAGTGATCTCCCACATATCTTCTTCCTGCTCTCTTCCCACACCTTTATTCATTTCTGTCTACCCCTTTACTTGTCACCATGCCCCCAGTATAATGGAGAAGAAAAGGAGGCCTCCAGAACTAAGGCACATGCTCCTCTTAACAGAGAAGATCTCGTAGGCTTGCAGAATATAATAAAGAGGAAGGTACCTTTCTTTAGTTAACAAACTCTTATAAACCATTTTCTATGTGACAGGTAATGAAACATACACTCACAAATACACACACACATACACATACATATATGTGTGTGTGTATATATATACACACACGCACACATACTATATATATAATTTAACCCTCATAACAATCCAATGCAATAGGTCTTACTATTAACCCCGTTTTACAGATGAGGAAACTGGGGCAATACAAAGTTAAGTGACTTGCGTAAGGTATGTAAGTTTCGGGGCTGATATGAAACCAGGCAACCTATCCCAGAATTCCCACTTTTAACCACTGCCTTGTGCTCCATCTTTATTCTCATTCTGCTTTTGGTCCTTAAAACGTGACTTCTAGTGAGCCCTGTAGGAGGGTTGGAAGGAATGGAGATGGAAAGGACACAATATGGGACTCTCAGGCTCCCTGGCCATAGGACTAGCAAAATCTCACTCTTAACCCAGTTTGCCTGAGGCTGCAATTTTTTGAATTTTTGCAGTCAGACCTTGGCAATGACCTTGAGCAGCAGGATATAAATAACTCCCACATGTTTAGCGTTCTGATAATGGAACACAAGGCATATATGGGTTTTAATCGGTATATCCACAAGAAATACATTTTCTGAAAAACTTAAACTTCAATGAAGTGAATTTGATGTGAATTGACACTGACAGCTGTAAGAACATCCCCACACACCTTTTTTTAAAACGAAATTCTATACTTAGTTCGTTCATAATTTCCCATTAGCACATGCTGAAAAAAACTTCCTATCGTTTAGATTTTTAATCTTATGTGGAAATGTTGCTCTTAATAGAAGGAACATTTCAAACAATTCATGGAGAATGCAAATAGAGATAGAGGATGGAAATGGCTATTGACATTGCTGTTAGAGAAGTTTTACCAATAGCAAGGGACAATATTGTTTTCAGTAATCATATATTTGCTTTTTGCATACAGTGAACACTGGGACATTTCCTAAATGTCACTGAAAGACTGAAAATTTTTAAATAAAAATAATTCAAAAAGTGGAGTAATGTAGGGTCATTTAGTGCATAAACAGCTCTATACACTTATAATATCTTCACACATTTATGGTAATAAAGATGATTTTAATGATCATGAATATTATGTATAACACGTAAGTAACTAATAGCAATTTGAAGCCAAATCCACTCATAAGAAAACTGATGGATAAGGATATATATATATATACACATATATAGACTTTTGCTTCTCAACAAACTGGGGTAACAGGAATCAGATTTACCTTCCCACTTGAAACAACAACAGCCACAAAAACAAAAACAGACCAAATCTATGATGTGAATCTATAGTTTTTAAGACAATGACATCAGGCAACAAAAGACAGTAATATCCAAAAAATAAGAAATATACCAAGTAGGCCCTACATTTGACTCAATTTACTGCCATGAGTGATTCTACACCACAGCACAATGCTGAGTAGCTGTAGCAGAGCCAGTGGTAATATCAGATGGAAGTATGGATCTACATAAAGGAATGAAGAGCACCAGAAATGATGACTATATTGGTAAATAGATAAGATCATGTTCTTATTATTTATATATCTTTCAAAGATAGTTGTCTAAGCAAAAATAAAAATATATTGTGGAATTTACAACAGAGACATAAATAAAATGTATAACAACAGTATTATAAATGTCAAGAAGGGAAAATTGGAAGTATACTATTGTAAGGTTCTTATATTACACATGAAGGGATATAGTACTTGAAAGTAGACTTTGATGGGATAGCTGTAGAGTATAAAACCTAAAGCAGTGTTTTCAACCTTAGTTCTTTTGTCATTTTGAGCCAGACAATTCTTTGTCATGGAGAGCTGTTAGGTCCATTGTAGGAGTTTTAGTAGCATCCCCAGACTCTACTCACTAGATGCCAGCAGCATCTCCCCAGTTGCAAAAATTAAAAATATTCTCAGACATTGCCAAATGATCCCTGGAGGATAAAACCACTGCCAGATAAGAATAACTAAAGTGATCACTAAAAAAAAAAACAGTCAGAGCTAATAAACAAAGACGAAATAATTATACCATCAAAAAATACTAAATTAATTCAAAAGAAGACAGATACAAAGGAAAAGGGAAAGAAAGAAGACACAGGACTAACATAATAAAACAAATAGGATAATGATGATAATAGACTTTAACTGAATCATATCAATAATAATATTAAATATAAATGGCCTAAATACTCTCAATTAAAAGGTAGAAATTGTCAGATTGGGTAAAATAAAAGGTCCCAATTATATGTTGCCCACAAGAAATGAAATTTAATTTTTTTTTTTTTTTTTTTTTGAGACGGAGTCTCCCTCTGTCACCCAGGCTGGAGTGCAGTGGCCCGATCTCGGCTCACTGCAAGCTCCGCCTCCCAGGTTCATGCCGTTCTCCTGCCTCAGCCTCCAGAGTAGCTGGGACTATAGGCGCTTGCCACCACACCCAGCTAATTTTTTTGTATTTTAGTAGAGATGGGGTTTCACCATGTTGGCCAGGATGGTCTCAAACTCCTGACCTTGTGATCCAGCCACCTCAGCCTCCCAAGAAATTTAAATTTAAAGACATAATGTGTTAAAATAAAATTATGAAAAAAGATGTATCATGCTAATACTAACCAAAAGAAAGCTGAAGTGCCTATATTAATATTAGACAAAGTAGACTGCAGAATAGTGAATAGTATGAGGGAAAATGAAAGTTATTTCAAAATAATAATGTGGCCAGTGTACCTAAAGGACATTATAATCCTAAATATTTATGAGTCTAACAACAGAGCTTCAACATACATGAAGCAAAACCTCATAGAATTGTAAGGAGAAATACAGAAACCACAATTATAGCCAGAGATTTCAACAACTCTTTTCCAATAATTGGTAGAATAAATAGAAATCCAATAAAAGTATAGAAGGCTTGAACAACACAACTTGACCTGACATTTGTTGAACATTATATCCAACACTTCTTTTCAAGTGCACGCACAATATTTACCAAAACAGACAATACCCTGAGCCATAAAACAAACGTCAATATATTTAAAGGGATCCATATTGTACAAAAGATACTGTCTAATCACAATGGAACTAAATTAGAAATTAAGAACAAAAAGATCTCTTGAAACTCCTGAATATTTAGAAACTAAATGGCATACTTCTTTTTTTTTTTTTCTCGAGACGGAGTCTTGCTCTGTCACCCAGGCTGGAGTGCAGTGGCACGATCTCAGCTCACTGCAAACTCTGCCTCCTGGGTTCATGCCATTCTTCTGCCTCAGCCTCCCAAGTAGCTGGGACTACAGGTGCCTGCCACCAGGCCCAGCTAATTTTTTTGTATTTTTAGTAGAGACGGGGTTTCACTGTGTTAGCCAGGATGGTCTCAATCTCCTGACCTCGTGATCCGCCCGCCTCGGCCTCCCAAAGTGCTGGGATTACAGGCGTGAGCCACTGCACCTGGCCCTAAATGACATACTTCTAAATAAATCATAAGTCAAAGAATAAAACAATCAGCATTGGAAAGGATTTTAAACTGAATAAAAATGAAAACATAAAAATTTGAGGGATGCCACTCAAGTAGTGTTTAGAGGGAAATTTATAGCATTAAATATCTATAATAGAAAAGCAAAAGGTTCTCAAATCCCCTCAGCTACCACATTTGTAAATTTAAAAAAGAAGAGCAACTTAAATCCAAAGTAAGCAGAAAAAAGGAAACAACAAAGAGAAGATGGGAAATTAATAACACAGAAAACTGAAAAACAGTGGGGAAAGTCCATGAAACCAAAAGCTAGGTTTTTGAGACTATCAATAAAACTGATAAACCTTGAGCCAGACCAGGCAGATCAGAAAAAAAAAAAAAAAAAAAAGAGAGAAGACACAAATTTCTAATGTCAGAGTAAGAGAGGTGACTTCCAAGGAAAGAATATTTTTATATTTTTGCAGTTAGGGTTTTCTGAGCAAATACATTTGAAACTTTTGTCAACAAACAAATCTTGGCAGTTAAAGGGTGATTCAATAACGAGAGACCATCCAGAAAGATTTACCTCTTCAAAGGCATGTGTCTACATTTCAAAGAGGGCTGAGACACAGAGCCATAGAGATATTTCAGAGCTTGTAAACACAAAGACTTATCTTCCTCCTGGAGATATTTCTTTATATTCCAAAGGGTAATAACCCAGTAATCTTTCCCTTTCCTCCCAGGGAGAATTTGTTTACATTGAGAAGCTTAAATTTCTGTCTTTCAGGAGTAGAAGAGTCAAGATTTACATAAATCCCTAGATTCGAATTTTTATCCTTCCTCACCTATATAGTTCAGATACCAGTAGAAGTTGGGTGACTTCTGGCTCTCATCCTCCAAGAAGAGGGAAAGATTGAGGAAACGAGAACCAACGCAGTTATTGCTGTGAGTAATAATAGTCTATTCCTACTCCTGAAACCTCATGTCTACTTCTGTGATAACATGAATAAACATAGATATTTAAAACTTATCAGTGACATTATTACACATTCTATAAATATTAAAAGGAGAATAATGGAATACAAATGACATTCTCAATCAAAATTGACAACTTAGAAGATATAGACAAATTCCTTAAAAGATGAAAACTCCCAAAGCTGACTTCAAAAATAAATGGATAAACTGAATAGCCTTATAGCTAGCAAATAAATTGAATTTGCAAAAAAACTGTCCCACACAAAAAAATTCAAAGCCCAAATAGCTTCACTAGTAAACTCTATCAACATTAAAGATGAAAAATATTATTTCTACACAAACTCTTCCAAAAAATTTGAGGAAGAAGAAATACATCCCAACTAATTCTATGAAGCCATTATTTCCCTGATAAACAAAGACATTATAAGAAAACTATAGACCAATATAGCTCATGAGCATAGATTCAAAATTTAAAACAAAATTTTAGCAATATATAAACAATATATAAAATTAATATTATTATCAGGCAGTGTTTTCCTCAGAAATGCAAGGTTGATTTAACATTAATTTCAAAAATCAATGTAATTCACTATATCAACACAAAAACAAAATCCACATAATAATTTCAATAGATGCAGAAAAAGCACTTGACAAAAAATCAGCAGTTATTCCTGATAAAAACTCTCACCAAACAAATAATAAAAAGAAACTCCCTCAATTTAATAAAAGACATTATAAAAACCAGCAGCTAACATCATAATGAAGAGAGACTAAATGCTTTTTTCCTAAGATTAGCAAAAGAAAAGGACGTGCATTCTTATCACTTCTATTCAATATTTTTTCTGGAAGTTTAAGCCAGCACAGTAAGGAAAGAAAAAGAAATAAAAGGCCTCTAGATTAAAAAGGAAGAAGTAGAAACACTTTCTTTCTTTCTTTCCTTACTATGCTGGCTTAAACTTCCAGAAAAATGCACATCATGAATGTATACGCCTGAACTTAAAAGTTAGAAATTTTTTTTAAAAAGTATATTGTGCAATAATAATGAAAATGTAACTGTATCACATTGTGATAATTATTCCATCTGCTCATTTAATAAATACCTATTGCTTATTCACCAAAAAAGGAAGAAGTAAAACTGTCTTTATTCACAGATGATCTTTTGGAAAATCATCTTGTTGGAAAATCTGATGATTCTACAAAAATGCTACTAGGTCAGTGCAGCTCATGCCTTGATGTCAACCTTGTAAGAGCTGGAGTAGAGAACCTAGTTGAGCCTCCCTGAGCTACTTCTGACTACAGTACTGTGAAATAATAAATAGCTATTGTTTATGCCACTAAGTTTAATAATTAATTATGGAGATACAGAAAACTAATAAACCTACTGAAGCAACATTTATGGAAAGTGGTGCCCAAGGATCTGTATGTTTAACAAGCTCCCAATTAATTCTAAACACAGTAAAGTTTAAGACTAACTCAACTGGAAGAACACGGTCACAAAAATGGAACAGATTGGGACGTCTGAACTTATAGATCTTTCAAAGCAGAGGAGGCCATGCCCATTTTTACAATTTTAATACAATTCTTAACTAATTCCTTGCTGATGATATTCTCTTAACAACATGATGAAGAAAATGCTTTAAGGTAATTTACTGCATCTTCCAAGCTCCAAGCAAGGATGAATTATGTCCTAGTCAAAATCTATTCATTCTGTTTTTAGAAGATAGGGAATATATATGCACAAGTTCAATAATGTGATCCATTGTACAATACCACTTTCTTGTCTGCACTTTCTTCCTAAACGCCATTCTAAATTCTCTTTAGTGTAATTTAACCCAGTTTTCTTTTCAGATCTTGGAAAACATAGTTAATAGCTGGCCATCTTCCTTTATGTCTTCTCCCTTACTTCCCGTGAGGACTGTCTAGTAGCCATATGCTTATCCCCAGAAGGTCAATTGTGATTGGTCCAGATAGAGGTTATATATAGTCTTTGCTGATTACTGTATAAAAAGTCAATATGCAATTTAGTTCTGACCAAAAATACCTAAGATGAAGCCTGTTGGGTGATAATGGGAACATCCCACAAATAGTAGATATGGGCTGAGTTGTCTACTATTTGTCTCCCTCCGAAAAATCACAAAAACATTTATAAAAATGCACATAACACATCCAGGAACCCAGGATAATCAGAACTGCTGGAGTCATCCTGTGACCATAGAGGGAGATTTCACTGAATCCTGATGATGGCAGAAGAGAATTATGAAGAGTGCCTCCGTCCTTGAAGACTCTGTTGAGCAGCCAAACTGACCCTGGAACTGCCTATTTCAAAATTCCTCATGAAGTAAGCTTTAAAATGGCCTTCTTATTTAAGCCATTTTTAGGTGGGTATTCTGATATTTCCCTATAATTCTTGTAGTCTAAGCCAGTTTCATATCAGTTAACATTCCCAGAAAGTTCCCAGGAATGCTTGGCTATGTGGCAGTAACCTCCAGTCCCTCTTTTCAGCCTATTCTTAAGCCAGAAATCCCCCACATCCTCTCTGGATTGGCAAGGTGAGACTCTGCCAGGCCATTTGCAGGGTTTCCAAACATAGCCATGGCATAGACAGTCTGGAGGATGTAGTGTCTGCTACTACTCAGCCCCTTAACCTTTTCCCAGAACCAGCAGGCACCATGTCTGAGCCTAGACTGAAGTTCCCCAGAAACATCCAGGAGAGTGGCTGTGAAATATTAGGTTGGTGCAAAAGTAACTGCGGTTTTTGCCATTAAAAGTAACGGAGTAAGTAATAGACCACTAGGGACATGCGGTGGGTTGGAACTCTGGTAAGACGGACCTCAAACCAGTACATTAAGAACTGCTTCAGTTCCTCTAGGCACGACTGAGATAGGAAGCCCCATCCTAAAGCTCCTGGGTGGCTACTTGCTGCCTCCCTCAGGAACCTTTGCTAAAAGTTATGGCTGCTCTTTCACAGCAAGAAAACCAGAGTTGAAAGGGAGAGAAAGAGTCCATGTTATTTTCCTGGCAAATTGCAGTGGAACACAAGAGAGGAAAATAAATGCTCACTAACTCCTTTGATTCATTAATGAAACATGATGAGAAAATGTATAATTATAATTCTTGGTATTTCCCTTTGAAAATTCATTTTCGTGATCCCAGCCTCTTCTTTTGCTTTATTCTGTGAAACATCTAGTGGGACTTGTAGAGATTGGAATGGGCAATTGGCAAGCTGCAAGTAGCCTAAGAAATAGCATTTACCTTGGGTAATTCACCACGATCCAGAGCCTTGTTTTTGACTCTGCTAAGACAGAGCCTGATTCCTTCAGCATGCCACACGAGATGCTGGGCCAATCTGCAAACCATAACTGACATATGGATCTGAATATTCACACTGATATGACCAGTACATTCTCTGCAGTAGCAAATCTATGAAAGGCCAACTCATAAACCAAATGTAGCAGAAGCAGCATGAAATCAGAACAAGGGAAATTTGTTAGTGATTCAAAATTTTAGAAGCAACAAACATCCATCGCCATGTGAGAAAGTCACAAGAACTGATGTTCCCATGCCGGTCTCCTTGGGCAGTTCTTAGGCCAGCCTCTCCACAGTTTCTTTCTCTGACTCTCCGCTACCTGCAAGGAGGTTTCAGTCTGAGCAGCCATCTCTCTTTGGATTGGTATATTATTATTAATCATTAAATATGTGAATCTTTCAGTTAGTTTATAGTTAACTCTTAATCATAAACCAAATGTAATAGAATTGGGTTTCTGCTACATTCTGGGAGAGGCATTCTGATATTTCTATCTCTCTGCTTTATGTTGATTTTACACTTTTGCATGGGGGCTAACACTGTTTCCAACTTTTTTCATAACACCTCATTGTTACTCCTAAACATCACAAAAAATTACGCAGATGCCAAATCAATGTGTCACTCATATCAGAGTTCACTTGCTCAGTCCAGGCTCCAGGACCAGCCTCAGAGAGGTTGGACCACAGGCACACATAGCTCATTCAGGAAAAGCAGAACTGCTGTCACAACCTTTATAACTAACTGAACATGCAGCAGGAATCCTGGAACAATGCATGATCACTAGTCGCCTGATACCAAGCCTCATATTCTTCCAATGAGTCCTTAAAATTATTCCCATTCTCATACCAACTACATTAATCATACAATTCCTGGATGACTGCAGACCCCTAAGCCCTCACTATTCCACTGCCTTCCACACTGCCACCAGCATACATACACAAGCACACCGCGTATATGCAGCACATCTAACTCAGCACAAGCCTTGCTCGGTATAATCTCAATTCCCTTGTATTCTCTGGGGAGAGATGAATGGCATCCTTTTTGATTTCAGTATACATGTAGCTATGACAAATTTCCATCTTTCAGGGAATTTACAAAAGCTTTTTGGCTATCATGCATCTAACTGTACCCCCCAAAACAGATTTTCTCAAAAAAGGGAGAAAAAACTTGGTCTCAAATCTCACTGTTACACAAACGTAACATTTGGTCTCGTAAAAGAAACATTAAGAAGGCCATTGAGCCCTCCAGTGGCAAAATTCTGAAAATGTTATGATGCACATCCAAGCACCCTGGAGAAATCTCCTGAAGACGCGCAGAAACAGAATAGGCAATCTTAAATCAGTTTAGGCTTTGGGGGTTTTCAAGTTCCTAAACTTTCTGTGACCACAATTAGCCCAAATTATGACAGTGATCATTGTCCAAGCACTCAATTTTCTGGAAAAATCTCTTCCAGGTAATGCCTTAATGGAAAAGCCCTCTCAAATTTATTTCTGTGCTTTAAGGTTTATTTATTTTGACAGCTGTAGATTTTAATAAAGAGTTTAATTAAAGATGTTGCCACCAGACATATCTGATGAGTCTAGTTCTGGGGATGAATTATAAGACTTGTGAAAATCAAACAAAACAGAAACAGGAGTCATTCCTAGAGGTCTGTAATTGAAGACTAAATGTCTTAATTCAGAGGCTACCTGGCTTGGGTTAAAGATGTTCAATGACTTTGCTAATTATTTTCTCTTGATATAGGTATTTTCCAGTATTAAGTTACAGAAACTCCTGGGTACACATTTACTACTCTCTTCTTTGCTTTTCTAATTTCTAAAGGACTGAGAGGGTGGAAAGAGGTGAGGGTCACTTGCTTTTGATGGTTGATTAGGACAGATGATCTCTCTTCCTATGAGGCTCTTCATTTTATTATACCACTGTATCTCTCACCTCACACTTTTTCTAACATTTTCTTCTTCACATTTTTTATTTTTTTATTATGTCAAATTGAAGATTTCTTACAGATGTCATTACACATTTTTATCCAATTTTTCCTCCTCATGAAATTTTGAGTCATAAATTTTTCTATATGGGTTAACGATTCTACAAAGGTTGGAAATATACTATGATCTCATCTGTATTATTATTCTTTGCATTGGCATTTAAACTTTTATAATATATATTTATTTATATACAAATTTCATAATTTTTATAACTGTATATGTATTGAAAACATACAATGTTCTTCATATAGTTAACTAGCGAAATCAGTATCTCTTAATGTTTGTACAATTTGCCTATTTCTACTTAATTTTTTGGAATTCAACATTTGACATAAAAATAACATAAGGCTATTTTCATTTTAGGTTATATCTACAATGCTTACCTGCATTTAAAAGCTGATATTCAGATACTGACCTTAAGTTTGAGAATCATGCCTTGCACACATAAGAGATGTAGTAGTATAGATTAGATATGATGCTAACCTGGTGTTCACACGCAAGTTCATGGATGGCAGAAACAAAGTGAAGGTGGGCATTTGCTCTTGAGCTTTCAAAGGCTGAGAACTTCTCAAGGTTTGGGTGGAGCAGTGATGCCAAGGCTGAACTTCAATCCATCCCTAAGCCCTTGACAGTAATTTTTGGTCTGCTTCTGTCCCCCTCACTGCACTACGGACCTTTTGAGGGTAGATGCTTTACCTTATTTGTCTAGGATAGTGTTTGACAAATAGTGAATATTCAACAGACTTTTAAAAATATTCAGCAAACAGATCTATCAAATCAGTGCAGGCTTATTTTTGTGAGATCTTTGTTAGGTGTGTATAGGCCGGCAGGTTTAAAACTTGGTCATGTACACTGAAGTCTTAGCAGTGTGCCATTTTAGGTTTAATCTAAACATTCCTCTACCTTTAGAATCTCTTATCTTCCTTTTATTATCCACATTCTTTTCATACTTACAGCTTAAATTCTGACTAGTTAAATCCTCGTATTTCCTTCTTTGTCTTCTCTCTCTCTCTCCCTCTCTCTCTCCACCCACCTCTTTTCTTCATTTTAATTGAGAGAGACTACATATTAGAAAATATCCTAGGAGGATATTTTATACTATAAAATTATTTACCATCTTTTATTCTAAACCAACCAGAGATTCTAATTTTGGGGGGTACTTTGTTTTAAATTCATTTATTTTTATGAAACCTTATTAAGCACATACTATATAATAAGGTATTGCTCTAGGTACTGTTATAGCTATTGAAATCTAGCTTTATTAGGAAAAGAAACTTTTAATTAGCCAAATATCTTCTCTATTATTATCCTTCATATTCAGTAAACCCTATCCATGTGGGAAATGTGCATCCAAAACATTGACATCAGTCTTTGCACACAAGTCAAGATCATTCTCACATCTCAGTATGGCAGCTGCTTTGCAGGACAATGTCATATTTGTAACTCAACTTATGGTCTCTAAAATGAGGATAATGCCATTATTTTTAGAACATTAAGAAGTCTGCATAGGAAGATAACTGTACAACTCATTTCCTTTAAACCATAGCAGTTTGAAAAACACATAGACTTGGAGATTCCTCTGAATTCACAAGAGCCAGAAGTTTTAAAAATTGGTCTAGGTGATCTTACAAATCAGGCTACACCTAGAGCCTCATCCTGCTCAAGCTTAGCCAGTATTTTAGTGGGGGAAAGCATCTCAAAGACCACATTATTCTTACATTAGGCTGTTAGCAATTTCATAACATTTATACAATATTTCTATTTGCTCAAAGTTCTCCCTCAGAACATAGCGCTCCTGCAAACTTCTGAAGTAATTTTCCCCAATTAAATTCCTAAGAAAATTGAAATCCTTCAAATTTTAGTAGCTGTAAAACTCCATTTACACTGGCATTACAGTCTATTTCTACCTGGCAGCAACATTCATCAAACACCTACATGCTACTGTATAGAAATGAGTCACTTCCCCTTCTGGGGGAGATTTAAAGCACAATTCTGCAAAGCAAAATAGTCTGAAAAGCTAGAAAGTTACATGCTTTCCAAAAAAGGAAACACTGAACCACAGTCTCTCACTGAGTGAAAATAGGCAAAGAAAATAAAAATATAAAATGAGTATAAAGTTTAATGAACGTCAACACCTTTATGAATCAGAACGCCTATGCAAAGGCTTAGTGAGAAAAAAAGTCCTCAGAGAAATGCTTATCATCATTTCATTCAAATGAAGTGGTCTTCCTTATTCATTTAAAACTAACAACCTTGTAGCTATTTTTAACTAAGAAATGAATAGATTTATCTTCTAACCAACAAAAACTAGATGGATTTATCTAGTTTGTTACGTTTTTCTTTACCTTTTTTCCCTTTTGTGTTTCCTACTTATTTCTGGTGAGGGATTACTAAAAAGAGGGAAATAAAAATACAAAGCGGAAAACTATTATCCAAACTCAGTCATTTGGAAATTTAATTGAGATTCTGAAAATTTTCTAATGGTTGGCATCTTTTTAAAGGTCACTTTTTGAACAAGAGCCCTCAAATACAAAATTGTGAGATGCAATAAGAGAATATTCTATTGGAAGTAATAATAAATTTTATATTTCTGGCCTTATTTGTAATAACATAAAAGTAGAAACAGCCCAAAGGTCCATTAACAGGTGAATGCATAAACAAATTGAAGTATATCTGTACGTTGGAATACTACTCAGCAAGAAAAAAGAATGAACTATTAAATGCCATGAATAAATCTTAAAATTATTACACTGAGTGATAAAAATCCAAACTTCCTAATAAAAAGGACGTATACTTTTTCATCTCACTTATATAAAATTCTAGGAATTGAAAATTAAATCTAGGTGACATAAGTCAGATCAGTGGTAGCCTAGGGAAAGGGATGAAGGCAGGGAGAGATTAAAGGGGAACACAAGGAAATTTTCTAGAGCCATCGAAATGTTTGTTATCTTGATGTGGTGATGATTTTACATGGATGTACACGTCACAATTCAACAAGCTGTGTACTTTTAACATGTGAAATTGTCTGATAATTATGCTGCAATAAACCTGTTTTTAAAAACTATCTGCTCATAAAATGCCACCCCCATAAAAAGTCACTAAAGGTCCTGTGAAAATTAGAACTTCCACTATTTAGGACATGTGAATCAATAAGCAAGATGAATCCCAGCACTAGGAGGGACACAGAGACATGACATGAGGACCCTGACTTCCTCTTAAGACTGTGATACAAGGGAAATTTGGCTTTGTTAGACATCTATCTCTGATGATGTGATCAGGACAAACTACGCAAGTAACGGATAAGTAGAATTCACAGAAAATTCCCAATGATAAGAAAAGATGAGACTGATTTAAAATAGAAAAAAAGAGGGAAATATAAAATTGGAAAAATATAAAAGTTTTCAGACCCAGAACAATAGAGGGCATACATCTGTGGTTTTAGAAAGAAGGAGAACAAATGAGGTGAGTCCAGTTAGAAGAAGTGATATTTAGGCTGAGACTTAAAGAGGAGAAAGAGGTAGACATGTGAGGAAAAAGAGGAAGTGCATCCCAGAGGGAGACGTTCAGCACTCTGAAAAGAGTCATCATGGAACCTGGGGAACCACGGCATGAATGGAGCATAGAGTCTGAGGAAGTAGTGCTGAGAAATAAGATAGGTAGGAGCCAGACCACAAAGGGTCTAATATGTCATTACAGGGATGTTAGACTTTGTCCTGAGAGCAATAAGGAATCAGTGACATTTTAAGAAAGCAGGAGAAAAGAAAATTCTGGCTCTAGTTGGAGAATATGTTAGATAAGACAAAACTGGAGAGAGAGACACCATTTTAGTAATCCACTCGAGATGACAGGGACTGAAAACCAAGGTTGCTGCTGAATAAAAAGGTGAATGAGTCCAAGAGATACTAAAAAGGTAAGATGGGAAGAATTTGGTGATGGATTGGAAGTGGCAAGCAGGGAAAGTTAAGACTAAGTTAAATAAAGAGATGAATGAATAAAGAATGAGAACTAAACAAGATGACCAGCTTTCTGTCTTGGGCAACCAAGACAATGGTGATACCATTTACTGTAAGAGGAAACACAGATAGAGAGTATTAGAAGACAATTCTCCACTGGTGCCTTGCCTTTCGCATATTGACACTAACTGGATGCCGGTGTTCTAGAAAATCATCTCTAGGATGTTTACACAGTGCAAGCTTAAAAGACAGAGAGAGTATCTCCCTACAGAGTAGAGAGAAGATATTTTTAACGTACAGTCTCCTAAGAATAATGCCTCCCTTTATTAAATGTAATAGGTTGCTTCCAAGATGGCTGAATAGGAATACAAAAGTAGAAACAGCTCAAAGGTCCATTAACAGGTGAATGCATGAAAAAATTGAAGTATAACTGTACATCTGTATATCGGTCTATAGCTCCCAGCAAGATCGACGCAGATGACAGGTGATTTCTGCATTTCCAACTGAGGTACCTGGTTCATCTCATTGGGACTGGTTGGACAGTGGGTGCAGCCCACGGAGGATGAGCCAAAGCAGGGCGGGGCATCACCTCACCCAGGAAGCACAAGGGGTCGGGGGATTTCCCTTTCCTAGCCAAGGGAAGCCGAGACAGACTGTACCTGGAGAAACAGTACATTACTGACAGCTGCTCTTTTCCCATGGTCTTAGCAACCGGCAGACCAGGAGATACCCTCCTATGCCTGGCTCGGCAGGTCCTATGCCCACAGAGCTTTGCTCACTGCTAGTGCAACAGTCTGAGATCAATCTGTGACACTGCAGCTTGACGGGGGGAGGGACATCTGCCATTGCTAAGGCTTAAGTAGCTCACAGTGTAAACCAAGCTGCTGGGAAGCATGAACTGGGTGGAGCACACCGCAGCTCAGCAAGGCCTACTGGTTCTATAGATTCCACCTCTGGGGGCAGGGCGTAGCAGAACAAAAGGCAGCAGACAGCTTCTGCAGATGTAAACGTCCCCATCTGACAGCTCTGAAGAGAGCAGAGGTTCTCTCAGCATGGCGTTTGAGCTCCAAGAACGGTCAGACTGCCTCCTCAAGTGTAGCCTGACTGGGAAACCCCTCCCAGTAGGGGCTGACAGACGCCTCAAACAGGCAGGTGCCCCTCTGGGATGAAGCTTCCAGAGGAAGGATCAGGCAGCAATATTAGCTGTTCTGCAGCCTCCACCTGTGATACCCAGGCAAACAGGGTCTGGAGTGGACCTCCAGCAAACTCCAACAGACCTACAGCTGAGGAGTCTGTTAGAAGGAAAACTAACAAACAGAAAGGAATAGCATCAACAAAAAGGACATCCACACCAAAACCCCATCTGTAGGTCATCAACATCAACATCAAAGACCAAAGGTAGATAAAACCACAAAGATGGAGAGAAACCAGATCAGAAAAGCTGAAAATTCCAAAAAACAGAGCACCTCTTCTCCTCCAAAGGATCACAGCTCCTCGCCAGCAAGGGAACAAAGCTGGATGGAGAATGACTTTGACAAGTGGACAGAAGTAGGCTTCAGAAGGTCCATAATAAGAAACTTCTCCGAGCTAAAGGAGCATGTTCTAACCCATCGCAAGGAAACTAAAAACCTTGAAAAAAGTTAGACAAATGGCTAACTAGAATAAACAGTGTAGAGAAGACCTTAAATGACCTGATGGAGCTGAAAACCACAGCACGAGAACTTTGTGATGCATGCACAAGTTTCAATAGCTGATTTTATCAAGTGGAAGAAAGGATATCAGTGACTGAAGATCAAATTAATGAAATAAAGCACGAAGACAAGATTAGAAAAAAAAAAAAGAGTGAAAAGAAATGAACAAAGCCTCCAAGAAATATGAGACTATGTGAAAAGACCAAATCTACATTTGATTGGTGTACCGGAAAGTGACGGGGAGAATGGAACCAAGTTAGAAAACACTCTTCAGGATATTATCCAGGAGAACTTCCCTAACCTAGCAAGGCAGGCCAACATTCAAATTCAGGAAATACAGAAAACACCACAAAGATACTCCTGGAGAAGAGCAACCCCAAGACACATAATTGTCAAATTCACCAAGGTTGAAATGAAGGAAAAAATGTTAAGCGCAGCCAGAGAGAAAAGTCGGGTTACCCACAAAGGGAAGCCCATCAGACTAACAGCGGATCTCTCGGCAGAAACCCTACAAGCCAGAAGAGAGTGGGAGCCAATATGCAACATTCTTAAAGGAAAGAATTTTCAACCCAGAATCTCATAACCAGCCAAACTAAGCTTCATAAGTGAAGGAGAAATAAAATCCTTTACAGACAAGAAATGCTGAGAGATTTTGTCAACACCAGGCCTGCATTACAAGAGCTCCTGAAGGAAACACTAAATATGGAAAGGAATAACTAGTACCAGCCACTGCAAAAACATGCCAAATTGTAAAGACCATTGACGCTATGAAGAAACTCCATCAATTAATGGGCAAAATAACCAGCTAACATCATAATGACGGGATCAAATTCAAACATAACAATGTTAACCTTAAATGTAAATGGATGAAATGCCCCAATTAAAAGACATAAACTGGTAAATAGGATAAAGAGTCAGGAGACCCATCTCACATGCAAAGGCGCACATAGGCTCAAAATAAAGGGATGGAGGAAGATATACCAAGCAAATGGAAAGCAAAAAAAAAAATAAAATCAGGGGTTGCAATCCTAATCTCTGATAAAACTGACTTTAAATGAACAAAGATCAAAAGAGACAAAGAAGGCCACTACATAATGGTAAAGGGATCAATTCAACAAGAAGAGCTAACTATCGTAAATATATATGCACCCAATACAGGAGCACCCAGATTCATAAAGCAAGTCCTTAGAGACCTACAAAGAGACTTAGACTCCCACACAATAATAATGGCAGACTTTAACACTCCACTGTCAATATTAGACAGATCATGGTGGATAAGCTTTTTGAAGTGCTGCTGGATTCAATTTGCCAGTATTTTATTGAGGATTTTTGCATAAATGTTCATCAGGGATATTGGCCTAAAATTCTCTTTTTTTGTTGTGTCTCTACCAGGCTTTGGTATCAGGATGATGTCAGCCTCATAAAATGAGTTAGGGAGGATTCCCTCTTTTTCTATTGATTGAAATAGTTTCAGAAGGAATGGTACCAGCTCCTCTTTGTACCTCTGGTAGAATTCAGCTGTGCATCCATTTGGTCCTAGACTTTTTTTGGTTAGTAAGCTGTTAATTATTGCTTCAATTTCAGAAGATGTTATTGGTCTATTCAGAGATTCAACTTCTTCCTTGTTCAGTCTTGGGAGGGTGTTATGTGTCCAGGAATTTATTCCTTTCTTCTAGATTTTCTAGTTTATTTGCATAGAGGTGTTTATAGTATTCTCTGATGGTAGATTGTATTTCTGTGGGATCGGTGGTGATATCCCCTTTATCATTTTTTATTGCATCTATTTGATTCTTCTCTCTTTTCTTCTTTATTAGTCTTGCTAGTGGTCTATCTATTTTGTTTATCTTTTCAAAAAACCAGCTCCTGGATTCATTGATTTTTCGAAGGGTTTTTTTGTGTCTCTGTCTGCTTCAGTTCTGCTCTGATCTTAGTTATTCCTTGCTTCTGCTAGCTTTTGAATTTGTTTGCTCTTGCTTCTCTAGTTCTTTTAATTGTGATGTTAGGGTGTCGATTTTAGATCTTTCCTGCTTTCTCTTGTGGGCATTTAGTGCTATAAATTCCCCTCTACATGCTGCTTTAAATGGGTCCCAGAGATTCTGGTACATTGTGTCTTTGTTCTCATTGGTTTCAAAGAACATCTTTATTTCTGCCTTCATTTTGTTATTTACCCAGTAGTCATTCAGGAGCAGGTTGTTCAGTTTCCATGTAGTTGTGCGATTTTGAGTGAGTCTCTTAATCCTGAGTTCTAATTTGATTGCACTGTGGTGTGAGAGACAGTTTGTTGTGATTTCTGTTCTTTTACATTTGCTGAGGAGTGTTTTACTTCCAATTATGTGGTCAATTTTAGAATAAGTGTGATGTGGTACTGAGAAGAATGTATGTTCTGTTGATTTGGGGTATAGAGTTCTGCAGATATCTATTAGGTCAGCTTGGTGCAGAGCTGAGTTCAAGTCCCGGATATCCTTGTTAACCTTCTGTCTCGTTCAACAAAATTCAACAGCTAAAAACTCTCAATAAACTAGGTTTTGATGGAACATATCTAAAAATAATAAGAGCTATTTATGACAAACCCACAGCCAATATTATACTGAATGGGCAAAAGCTGGAAGCATTCCCTTTGAAAACTAGCACAAGACAAGGATGCCCTTTCTCACCACTCCTATTCAACATAGTATTGGAAGTTCTGGCCAGGGCAATCAGGCAAGAGAAAGAAATAAAGGGTATTCAGTTAGGAAAAGAGGAAGTCTAATTGTCCCTGTTTGCAGATGACATGATCGTATATTTAGAAAACCCCATCGTCTCAGCCCAAAATCTCCTTAAGCTGATAAGCAACTTCAGCAAAGTCTCAGGATACAAAATCAATGTGCAAAAATCACAAGCATTCCTATACACCAATAATAGACAAACAGAGAGCCAAATCATGAGTGAACTCCCATTCACAATTACTACAAAGAGAATAAAATACCTAGGAATCCAAGTTACACAGGATGTGAAGGATCTCTTTAAGGAGAACTACAAACCACTGCTCAGTGAAATAAAAGAGGACACAAGCAAATGGAGGAACATTCCATGCTCATGGATAGGAAGAATCAATATCGTAAAAATGGCCAGAATGCCCAAGGTAATTTATAGATTCAGTGCTATCCCCAACAAGCTATCTCTGACTTTCTTCATAGAATTGGAAAAAACTACTTTAAAATTCAGATGGAACCAAAAAAGAGCCCACATAACCAAGACAATCCTAAGCCAAAAGAACAAAGCTGGAGGCATCATGCTACCTGACTTCAAATTATACTATAAGGCTACGGTAACCAAAACAGAATGGTATGGTACCAAAACAGATATATAGACCAATGGAACAGAACAGAGGCCTCAGAAATAACATCTACAACCATCTAAGCTTTGACAAATCTGACAAAAACAAGCAATGGAGAAAGGATTCCCTATTTAATAAATGGTGCTGGGAAAACTGGCTAACCATAGGTAGAAAGCTGAAACTGGACCCCTTCCTTACACCGTATACAAAAATTAACTCAAGATGGATTAAAGACTTAAATGTAAGACCTAACACCATAAAAACCCTAGAAGAAAACCTAGGCATTACCATTCAGGACATAGGCATGAGCAAAGACTTCATGACTAAAATACCAAAAGCAATGGCAACAAAAGCCAAAATAGACAAATGGGATCTAATTAAACTAAAGAGCTTCCGAACAGCATAAGAAACTACCACCAGAGTGAACAGGCAACCTACAGAATGGGAGAAAATCTTTGCAATCTACCCATCTGACAAAGGGCTAATATTCAGAATCTACAAAGAACTTAAACAAATTTACAATTAAAAAAAACCCCATCAGAAAGTGGGTGAAAGATATGAACAGATACTTCTCAAAAGAAGACATTTATGTGGCCAAAAAACATACGAAAAAATGCTCATCCTCACTGGTCATCAGAGAAATGCAAATCAAAACCAAAATGAGATACCATCTCACGCCAGTTAGAATGGCAATCATTAAAAATTCAGGAAGCAACAGATGCTGGAGAGGATGTGGAGAAATAGGAACACTTTTCACTGTCAGTGGGAGTGTAAATTAGTTCAACCATTGTGGAAGACAGTGTGGCAATTCCTCAAGGATCTAGAACTGGAAATACCATTTGATCCAGTGATCACATTACTGGGTATATACCCAAAGGATTATAACTCATGCTACTGTAAAGACTCATGCACACGTATGTTTATTGTGGCACTATTCACAATAGCAAAGACTCGGAATGATCCCATATGTCCATCAATGATAGACTGGATTAACAAAATGTGGCACATATACATCATGGAATACTATGCAGCCATAAAAAAGGATGAGTTCATATCCTCTGCAGGGACATGGATGAAGCTAGAAACCATCAATCTAAGCAAACTATCACAAGGACAGAAAAACAAGCACCGCATGCTCTCACTCATACGTGGGAGTTGAACAACAAGAACACATGGACACAGGGCGGGGAACATCACACACCAGGGCCTGTGGGAGAGCGGAGGCCTGGGAGAGGGATAGCATTAAGAGAAATACCTAATGTAAATGACGAGTGGATGGGTACAGCAAACCAACACGGCACATGTTTACCTAAGTAACAAACCTGCACGTTGTGCACATGTACCCTAGAACTTAAAAATATAATAAAAAATAAATAAATGTAATGAAGATAAGCAAAGGGCACATTTATTTGTAGCCTATTACAAAATGTTGAGTTCCCTAAGCTCAAGTTTTCTGTGTGATTCAGATGTACAGCAACTACCTGAGCCACTCTGCATCCCCCCATGGGACTTGGGGGCTGAGGGAATGAACATGAATGTGAAGCTCATATTATTGTTATGTCAGGAATCATAAAGTCCTTTGTTTCTAATCCAGGGACTTCGTGTTGTGTGTCAGTATCCATGAAACTGTGGTGGCTAACTGGTTAGCTTGCAAGTATAATAACATTTCAGACCCTTCACAGTTTTTGACAGAGGAGAGGAGACGGTTTTTATGTTTAGTATAACGCAAAGAAAATAAGATTTAGAGTCAGGCTGATATAAGTTTGAATTTTGGTCCATCCACATCCTAGCCGGGCAACTGTAAGCCAGTTATTTAACTTTTGGATTTCTTTTCCTCCTCTATAAAAATGAATACAATGATATAAAAATGGAAGCGTTCTGGAGTACAATTTAAACAGAATAACTTATGTGAAATGCCTAGAACAATACTTAGCACAAAAATGCTTTCCTCTTTAATGATATTTTCATTTTCTACTTTTTCCTTATAGCTTTATTATTATATTTTTAAAGCGCATAAATATGTCTTAACACTACTAATAGGTAGGCTTACATGGAAAATGCTGAATCTCCTCAGTATGTAGTATATGAGCTACTCAACAAATATCTGTTAAATCAGTCAAGGACTGATTAGAATAGCTGATAAGAATAGCTTATTTTATTCACTCACTAATTCATGCATCCTTATTGAGATGTTACTATGCTCCAGGCACTGAACTAGGAAGCAGAGATTTAGCAAAGAAAGCCCATGCTCTCATGAAACTTACTTTTGGTAAACACAGATTTAGCAAACACAGACAAGAACTTCGGACAGAGACAAGTGCTATAAAACAGCAGAGGCAAGAAAGAGCATGGGCGGCTGGTGAGGTTTAGGAGAAGCTTCTATGAGAAGGGGTTACTTTATCTCCCATCTGGCAATAGAAAGGGGCCAGCAATCAAATATCTGAAATAAGCACTTTGCAAGCAGAAGGGAAAGCAAGCGCAAAGACCCCGAAGTGAGAACAAGCTTGACCATTAGAGGAACCTAAAGAATGTCAGTACGCCTACTTCTCATAGAAGGTGGGAGGGACGAGAATAGTCAAGAGGTTCAGGTTGAAGAAGGAGGCAGAGGCCAGATCATGCAGGTACTCATAGCATGGTACAGATTTGGATTTCATGAGTCATTATGAAAGAATGAAAGAAATTAAGAAAGAATTACTCACTAGAAGAGTAATTTTTTAAAACACGTTTCTCAAATTTAGGGAAAGTATTTAACTCCATAAATACATGTGGATGGTGGAGTTTAAGTTGAGATTTCTTATCTTGCTAGGGGATTCCCTATAGTAATATTATTTATGTTTGCTCTTGAAATATCCCTGGGAATACACTGTAGTTGACAAGGAACCAGAATTTAAAACAAGCAAAATTTCTCTTATAGTAACAATAAGTAATATATGGTGCTTACTATTATAGTACCTGGCTCTGTTCTAAGCAGTTTATGTATATTTAGTCATCCAATCCTCACAATAATTCTATAAACAACAGTAATAATAGATACTATTATCCACAATTAATAGATAAGGAAACTGAGGTGCAAAGAGATTCAAAAACTTACCCCAAATCACACATCTAGTAAGTGTTGAGTGCATATAATTAAAAACAAAATCTTTTCCCAACCCAGAAAACTTCTCCACAAAGGTAGAAGAATACAATTTTATTATTGAATAAGCATCAAAGCAGAATATCATGCATCAAAGCAGAATATCATACATCACAGGCAATCTGCTAAGAGATTACAAAGACAGAAAGAAATCGTACCCTTTTTATATTTATATAGCCAAGCAGATACAACCCATACATACATGTTCTCAAGATAAACAATGACTAGTCCTCAAGGAAGGGGACGTGACAGCACCATTTGTCATGCACAGTTCATCCTAAATTAGCCTGGTATTGGGGTGACCATCTGTGTTACTAATTGGCTTTACCCAAAGGAAAAATTAACTTCTCCTATCTCTATGACAGAAGGTAATTTAGGAACTAAGAATCCCCCACTGAAGTTAGGCTGCTACCCTCCCACAAAAACTGGAAGATAGGGGCACTATCTTCCTTGATTGCATTTCAAAAAGATGGTTCTCTGTTCTCTGATCCTTGAGAAAGACATTCCTGGGTCACAGAACTCACCAGAGCCTTATTTAGTTTTTAAAAAGATGTATACAGATTTCAAAGAGATAAAGAATGTGCAATTACAAGTTTTCTAAAGTAAATGCTCTAAGAAAAGGGAAGGGGTAGAAATCTTTTCCCTTATTTTTAAGAAGAAGAATCAAGCCTCCAATTTTTAATTTGTATTTGCCCTTAAATAAGTAGCAGAGCTGAGATCTGAACCTACACAGTCTGGGTCTAGGATCTACTTTCACACTTTAACATTTCTATTTCTTAGGCACTCCATTCCTATTTTTCCCTATTTTTTATTTCTTAGGCACTCATTCCTATTTTCCCTAATTTTCCTATTAAGAATGTGTAGAGTCATATTCTTAATTCTCATTTTTTCTGTCTTTGCTTTGACAAAAAAAGTATCTAGATAGGGCAGAGCACGCTAAAATCATATATACTGGGCCCCATACTGTCAATGGAACTGATTTAATTCCCAAGGATTAAGCACTGTAGCAAATATAGCTCAATTCTAAAAATAATTTGGCAATTTGCCCATCTAATTTGACATTAACAACCTAGGTAGACTGACAAACAAGATCATTTTACATACATTCCAGATGATGATTTTCTAAAACTGTCTGTTGCCATGAGCCAATGCTGTCTAACATATAAATCATTCAAGGAAAGAGTACTTGGTATGTTGGAAAATGAAAATCAGCAACTAATACAATAAGTACAGCAGTTTACATGGCCACTAGCAGAATATGCAAGAGGATAAAATGGAGGTGAGAACACATAAGGTGGATTTTCTTAGTTTTATGTGTGTGAAAATTACCATCCTTTTTAGAAACAAAACTTCATTTCTAAAATATCCCTTTTATTCATAACTGTACAAGAATTTTTACCCACATACTCTGTAAGAACACTGCCAGGGGGTGGGACAACAATTTACCTGGTATAATTTGATCTCTGATTACAAGAAGTTTAATAATTCCATTCAAAACAAGAAGAAGGTATAACACATGACATACACTAGTTTACATTTAATAGAAAATTAATTAAGACACAATTAAACAATGTACTGCAAACACAGTACACACAGCTATATTATGTACCCCCTTATATTAACCTTCCACAGTGAATCTTTGTCTTTGCTCTTTCCCAATGAAAATGTATGAAAAGAGTGACCAAAGAGAGACCCAAATTGACTTATAACCATTTATAACTAAAGAACACATCTTTAGAATAAAATAAATGTATAGGTACATATGTAAGTAAGAAAACAATAAATACACAAATCCAAACTAATATAAAAAGACAAGATTATTAAAGTTTCTGAAAAGACGTTTCATTTCATTACATATGAATCCTAGTGGTGGGAACGAGTGTGGGAGGAAAGGAGATTGCAAGTTTGCTATTTTTGAAAGCATAATCCAGTATTCTAGTAGCGGACAGTATACTGCTCTTGTATATTTGCAATTTTCAGGATTGGTAAATATACTGTAGCCTGGGTCACAAAATACCTATTATCATATTAACTTTTTATTAAGCCAGCAATAAATTCCTAGATTTTAAAAACTCAAGTCAAGCAACTTTTACCACTGCTAAAAATTTAGTCAATAAAAATGTCAATATCTTAGTCTTCCAAACCACAAACTACAGAAGCATTTCATTCATAATGAACTAACAGAGCTTCAAATATTTCCCTTCCCTCTTGTATTTCTCTCAAACTTATACTTAAGATCTGGAATTTTTCACTGACAATGTTTTTTTCTATAAGCTATCTATAAAGTCAGCCAGAAACAATGATTATATTGATAGGGATAATTAAAACAGCTAACATTTGTTACGGCTAACATTTGAGGGCTCCCTATGTACCAACCACTGGTTCTAAGGGTTTTACTTGCATTTAATTTTCACAGTACCCCTATGAGACAATTAGTATAGTTATCCCAATTTCCAGATGAGAAAACTCAGGAACTCCGTGAATAAATACCCTATCTAACTAAGGTCACACAGCAATAATGTGATGAAGGAAAATTCTAGCCCAGGCAGCCTGGCTCCAGAACCTACATCTTACCCACAAGCTTAACAGTTAATAAGGCATGCTGTCTTTTCTAATGATCTACATATGATGCCTTTCAGTACTTAATCTCAAAATTAACATTGACCCTCTTCTATATGTCACTATGTTGAGCCATATGGGGGCTATAATGAAATGTAGACATGGATACTATGTTAAGATGCTCAAAATAAAAGGTTAAGACAATAAAATAAATATTTCAAAAACTACTACACATATTAATTGCCAAGTTAATTCTCTCTATGTACTATATAGATATACTAGAGGCAGAAGAGAGAACTTCCGGATGTAAAAACCTGTTCTGACACTTCCACTCACCAGTTCTGTGATTTGGCCAAGACAATTCGATTCTGGAAGCATTGTTATACTAATTTGTATAACAATTACAAATTCTATTGGTATCACTCTTTTCAAATTGTGGGATACAACCCATTAGTGAGTCATGAAATCAATAAAATGAGTCAAAACCAGCAACTTAATTTTTTTAAATGGAATGGAAAATATGCATCATTAGTAAATTTCTCAAAACTTTCAGGGTTTTCTTGTACATGTGTGTATGTATATGTGTGTACAGAATCTGATATAAAATGTATGCCTTCATTTGAGTATGGTCATAAAAATCTGAAAGCCACTGTTCTATCCCAGATTGATAAGGGTTGCAGGAGTTTATGGGTTAGAAGCTCTTGTTTCTGTAAAGATCTTTCCAAAGATGAACAAACATCTTTCTCTATATGCAAACTCCTCAAGAGAAGCAACCCTGTCTTACTAATATTTGTATACCCAGCACTAGCACAGTGCCTGACACACAGCCAGTTTTCAATAAATGATGGATAAATGGAAATAGACAGTTCAAGAAATTAGAATTTACCTACATTTTAAAGAATTGATAGAATTTGGATACTTTAAAGAAGAGAGTAGCAGGCATTTTTAGCATTCATTCTTTCATTTCCCAATCATATACTACAGCAGGGAAGGAAACCAAACAAAAAGCTTTCTACTTAGAACAAGAAGAGAATAAACTGAGTGGCACTGCAAAGCCAGGATGGTACCCCTGGTGCACTGATCCCGCACCTACCCCTATGAATAGGCAAAGGTTACAGGTACTGAAGCCTGAAGCTGGAAAGATACACTGAGAACAACTGAGAAGGGCTGATGTTAACCCTTTTCTTAGAAAATATAAAATCAGAAGATTGTGATTCATATTTCCTATTTTAAACAGGAATATAGAGAACAAAAGTCAGATATTACTTGAGAAGCAGAGTGTCAGAGAACCAGGAATTAAAGACATAAGCTAATCCCCAATCAAGCATCTAACTGCATCCTGCCTTTAAGGATTGGGCCCCAGAACTTCTCAGGGATTCTTCCAGAGAAATCAGTAAGTCACTGCCCTACCTAAGCAATCAGTGCATCCCAGCACTGCACCAGGCAGAAGTTCGGTCACAAACAAGCACAACGGAAGGTGTTCATCTGTAGCTCGAGGCATTCATGCCTAAACAGAAGCATCGAATGCTCTCAAATAAAGGGCTAAATATCATACTTCATGAAACCGTTGGTAAAAATCCACACCAAGTTCTGCCGTGTGGAATTTAAACGGGGAGAACCCTAGCTTGATGCATCTTACATTACTTCCTCCTTTGCTTTCTTCCTTGATTTACTCTTTGGTATTTCTCAGAAAAGAAAGAAAAGAAGAATGAGAGCAAAGGAGGAAAGAAGGGAGAAAATGAAAAAAAGAATAAGGAAGGAAAATAAATGGAGGTTTCTTTTCTGGCAGGTATTAAGAAAGTATCCTGAGGAGGTGCTGGAAGAAAGTTTTCCCCTACCTGGAAGCGGGGCATGGCCCACTCCCTGTGCTGCTTGGCAGATGTCTGCTGGCAAACCCAATCCTTGTCCTCTCCTTACCCATCTCAGACTGCTGGCTCTCTGTCAGCAAGCATCGAACTGGGCTCAGCCATGGGAGGAGAGCTGGAAGGGAAAAGTCAGAGTACTTGGTACCTACTTCATTGGGTGACCCTGACAGCTGGACTCCTAACTACATTGCATCCTCTGTCCCTCCAGCCTACGGGTAATAGTGACGTCCTGCTGTTGCCAAACCCTGGGTTGCCTAGAAGTCCCTTTTTGGCTTCTTAGCTCTTCCACAGCTGTGTAACCAATTCCCTATATTATATTCTCTCTGTTTTAAATATTCAGAATTATGTTTTTCTGACTAGACTCTGCCTAATAAACTTTTCAGAAATGCAGCTAAAAAAAAGAGAGAGAGGAAAGAGACCTGGCTTAGTTGCAGGGAGTAAGAGAAAGCAAGACGAGGTGGTAAAGTAGGATCCAAAACCAAGCAGGACATTTTAGGGCACATTTACATGTTGACTTTTCATCAGGATGCCCTTCACTTTATTGTTTTGACTTTAATGACACTGTCTTGTTCCAATGTATTTTATGTTTACATTCTATTCATGACATGGGATTTTTACTTAGAGTAGTGACAGAGTTTTTCTGAAATACATATTTAACTTTTTTTAAATCAAATTAGAGAAACTATTAAATAAATCTTGTGCAGGTGTTGGACACATGTGGCCAAAACTATGAATGGCTGGAATTTAGGAAACCCTGGCATAAGAAATAATAATGTTCTTACATAATTTCAATACTGGTAAGGACATTTAACAATATTGTGGTTTGCCAGGAAATTTCCATCATTACATTACTGTCCTCAAACTCTCCTCAAAACAGATGTTGACAACAGTTTCTGGCTCAATTCCTTGTGTATATGATGAGAGCTTGTGGGATACAGGCACTTCATGAGTACTAAAAATATAGTCTGAGGAGATGAGTAAAATTAACAAGATCTGTCTCATTTTACTTCTTAAAAAATAATTTTAATGTTAAAAAAACCACTTGCTACTATTTATTTTTTCTAATTATAAGGTATATAATTCATGATCTAGAATTTGAAGACAACAGAAAACTATTTTTAAAAAATCCCACAACTCTTTGATAAATGAATGCTTACGTTGTTTTTTTTAATTTTTCAATGAACTTATATTCATAGATTATATACACATACAATTCATATCACAGTTTGTCCAATTTTGTGTTTTTAAAACCTCAGATTATAATGAACATTGTTCTATGCCATTAAAAATGCTTCCCAATAGCAATGAGCACACTTAGTGCCCAGATCTTGTCATCTAATACTATTCTCAAGTAAAAGAAAACAGGAATCCTTGAAAACATGGCTATTTCTAGGACTAGAGCAGGAAATATATAAGAAGAGCCTGGACAGTCTAATGGGACCGTAAAGAAGGAAGGAAGTGCTCCAGAAAACATACACACACACACACACACACACAGAGGGGAGTATATCAAAGGGGCACTGGGACAAAATGAAAGCATTCCCAATGGCCTGCGCCAGAACAATCTGAGCAAATAAATAAATACAGTAATATTGGGTTATAATCCAAAGTATAAAATAAATATCCATTAGTCCACACTGATATAAATATATGATTGAATAAATAATGGGAGAGAATAGACAACTCTGTGCTGAATTCCAAATAATTTATGTAAATACTCAACCTTCAAAGAGGTGGGACTTAACTTTTCACCTTTTAAGGATAAGCTGTGCACAGTGACTTCCCTCCAAAGACTACAGTATGGAAAATGGGGTGGGGTGAGGGCAGGTAAAGTGCTGAATAACTTTACAGTGGAGAAACCTGACAAATGCTACCTCAGCCAAGCAATCAAGGTCAACATTAACAGTGATAAGTCATGTTGATAGTACGTACCCTCGATGTGATGTGATGAGAATGGCACTTTCCCTTTGTGGTTTCCTCCCAAAAACCCATGACTCCAGTCTAATCGTGAGAAAAACATCAGATAAATCCCAACTGAGAAACATTCTACGAAATATCTGACCAGTACTCCTCAAACCTATCAAGGTCATCAAAAACAACAAAAGTTTGAGAAACTGTCACAGCCAACAGGAGCTTAAGGAGACATAACTAAATGTAATATAGTATCTTAGATAGGCTACTGAAACATTAGGTAAAAACTAAGGAGACCTTAATAAAGTATGGACTTTAAGTTAATAATAATGAATCCATGTTGGTTCGTTAATTGTAACAAATGTACCACAGTCATGTAAGCTACTAATAACGGGAAACTAGGTACAAAGTACATGGGAACTCTCTGTCCTATATTTGCGATTTTTCTTTCAATATAAAACTGTTCTAAATAAAAGTTCATTAAAAATGCTTATCAAAATATTTTGAAAACATTTTTAAATGATGCTCAATTGGTAGTGATACCTTGTCAACAATTAACCCCTGAGGAAATCTCTGTCCCAACAGAGGCTACATACAGAACCGGGGGATTCAGATCCACTGGTACAGGTAGCTTAAATCCTGGAGCCAAAATATGGGTAGAGTGTCCGTCAGATCCCTCCCCTAAGGCTGGTGACCTTGTAGCTATGGGAGCAGAAAATGAAGGCATAGTACAATTTCCTAAAGATGAAAAACAATATCATGTTCTCCTCCATTTTTGTTATTACAGGGAATAACCTATCTACTAATGATCAGCACCTGTGTCTTTGTGTCTGAGGCCAAGAATAAATTCATCAACTGGGTAGCCACTACAGCAGAAGAAGCCAACCACAGTCAATGTTGACTAAGTGTCAAGTTGCCAGAGGCCACAGGAAATGGACTGCCTTGGAGAATCATCCCTGCCAACATTTCTGAATGGCTATGTCGCTACCAATGGGGCCACAACAACAACACTTGCAACCCAACCTGGACTTCCTTTGACCAAAGGAAGAAATCTATCTTTGCCCATGTCAGCCGAAAGGTGAACTCCACCCTCGCCTTGTGTCAAAAGCTTTGGTATCCTGCCCAATATGCCTGGAACAGTATATATTGGGAACCTGCTGTGCTGGTGGCCAGATTCCATATAGCCCCCCGCTTTGTCTGGAGGCCTTAAATGGCTCCTCTAATGTTACTCTGGGGTTTCTCCTGCCAGACAACTGTCAACACATACTCGAAATCAACAACATTGTCCCCAGTGAAACACAATCTCTTTCCTGCTTTAATAACACCTTAATACACTATAATTACAAAAAAACCATTGCTGTACCCTGGTGGGGGCCCTGTGGGTATGCAGATCCTACGAGTGGCAATACCTGCCCCCCACATTGGATGGGGAGATGCACTTAGAGGTGGCCATTAATTCCATTCACCATCCGGGATAATATTCCCCTCCCCAGTAATCTGGACTCCCTGGTGGTGGTACCCTATCACAGTATTCTCCCCTGCCGCCAGTACAATCCTGCTTCAGCAAAAAATTAAAATATTAAGCTTACATGTAGAAGAAGCTCTTAATGATAGTAGCATTGGACTTACGTTGCTATCAGATGAATTTGCTCAGCTGTGTACTGTTGTGTTACAAAATCGAATGGCATTAGATATGTTTACCGCAGCCCAAGGAGGGGTTTGTGCCTGACTGCATACTGAATGTTATGTGTATATCCCTGACAATTCTCACAATATTACTCTCCTTGAAAAGCCATGGTGGGTGTGGTTTTTATTAATTGTGCTTTTAATTCTCCTGTGCTTATCCTGTATCTGTAATCTGTATCAACTATGCCTTCCCCATGTATCTGTAAGGGTATTTTCCTACAATTGAGTATCAAATTGAGGCCGAGTGTGGAGGAAAAGTTAAATATTAAATTTGAACTCAATTGAACATGACACAAATGATGGTCACCAAGTCCCAAAACAGGTTGTGTGAGCCCCTTGAGGCGCTCATCCAGTGCTGATTTGGAGAAATCTCTATTTCAGTCTATTCCTATATGTTAGTTATTTAAAAAAATAGACAATCGCAAAAACAAGTTGACCTTTTTGTGTTCCTTGAGCCCAGTCACAAAGGGCTCTCGTGACTGGACCTCATGCCAAACAACTCATTACAAAAAGAGTTAGGGTTCCAGACTGCGCAAGAGCATCGTGAGACCTCTCCTCATCTGTGCATGGATGAGTGGCCGACTCTGGAGCCCAGGCTGTTGATTCCTGGTCTGGTGGTGAATCCTCCATAGTCTGGTGAGTGTAAATATATATATGTATACATATATATGTATATGTGTGTGTATATATACATCTTTTCCCTTCTCCCCTTCCCATTGCAATTAGCTTTTGCTTATATCATTTGCTTATTATATCATTTGCTTATTATATCTATATTGCCATATACTTGGGATAAAGGCTGTCTACCCTTAAAGGTACTGTGTGTGTGTCTTTTCTTCTCCCCTCGCACGTTTCTAGCACAGAACAAATGACCAGGTAATAACCCAGAGGGTTTACTGTAATTACTTAAGCATTCCTCTATTATTGGAAATGTGAGCAATTTCCAATTTTTCTATTAAAAGTAATGGAGTGATAAACAATTCTAAATATATTTTTGGTTCAATTCTTTGATTACAACCTTGCAATAGATTCCTAGAAGTTCATTCTACCTTTTTAAAAAGTTAAAATAACACACATTATGCACAGTAGCTAACCCAAAGAAGCTGAAGTCCCATTAGACTGTGAAACTTTTCCGAGGTAAATTCTATTCCTCTAGATAGTAAGGAAAATATCCGAAATTTGTTCCCAGCCCTATTCATTGATTTCTGCATCCATTCAATAAATATCTGAGTAGCTGCTATCCATCAGACAAATGTACTGTTGGAAAGCCATTTAACCACTTTGAGACCTTGTACTCTGATCCATAATAAACACCAAACGGTCTTCACAGCTGAAGACCATTTCCTGATCCTTGCAATGAAGCAGTACATATATGAATAGTATGCAGTGGGCGCTTTATAATAATTTTCTGCAGCACTTGAATCTCCCGGCTACAGTGTGATTCTGTAGCTGAAAGACAAGATTCCTCCCACATTAGCATTTGGTGATTTTTTGAAATGCTTATTTAAAAATCTAATTTCTTTTCTGTAATAAATGATTTTTTGTAGTACTTGCAATCTCCATTTAATTTTGTTGCACTCTGGTGCCACCTAACGCTCATCTTCTCTGGGACATCTATGTTTCTTCATCCTTCCATAAATGTTATTTTAAGCCTGGGTGTAACCCTACCAGCAAAACTTCCCCTGATTGCTTCAAAATGTTCATCTGTCACCAAGCCCTTCAAAATTTGTTGCCACTGTTTCTATGACATCTGATTGTTTCTTCCTAAAACTTACAGATCTCTTCAAGAAATTCAACAATGATGTCAATCAGATGGAGTTCTTGTAAATGTTCTCTGCAATGGAGATGTACATCTAGCCAATTTATTGGGGGTGGATTGGGCTGCCCTGGGAGATACACCCATGAGGAAGTAAGGAATCAAGATTGGACAGAAGGAGAAGTTAACCCACAATGTGGTTTCAACTGAGGCCTCCTTCAGTCCTACAGGGAGCTCTGGGGCTGGGACTGCAGAGTTTCCCCACATAGAGGCAAGAGGGCTGGGCCTTTATAGCCTCCCATCAACCAGCCACTGGCCACTTGGAGGGACATTACTTTGGGAGAGGCTGTGTCCTGAGGCCAAGGGCAATGCCTAGTAGGGGCACAGCTGTGAAGCCATCACAGTCCATGCTCCAGCAGCTAGAGGATGGGCCCATCTCGAGATGATGGGATCTGGACAGAGACAGGTCAGCCTTCACTGACTCTTTGCCTGTTCATTTACCTTCATGAGTCGAGCTGAAATTAAGGGAATCTAACTCTTGAAAATCAGTCCTACAATCCACAGACACATTTTTTTGATCACAGGATCACAGGTGATTTCTAAGAGCACATAGTTCATTTCAAGTGTGAAATGGCTAACCAAGCCAGCACCTTCTACCCATGGCTCCAAGCACAGTAACTGCCATAAGGTAAACACTCTGTAAACACCTTAAAAGGATACCAAAAGCATCATTATTCTTAAGCATTACACCCATTTTTAGGAAATGAGAGGAAATCAGACATAAAAATAATATAAAAGGACCAATAATGAGATAAAGACGCCCAAATCAGTTCTCAGAACTAAAATCTGAGACAGGACTGCATGGAGTGCTGTGTGCTTAGAAGATTAGAAATCAAGTTAAAATATCTCTATTTGAGAAAGTGATTATCTCTATTTAACCTTGAAAAATAAATTCCTTGTAAACATAATTGTAGCAATGTGGGAAATTCTCAGCAGGATTACAAAGTAGCTTAATTTAAAAACCTAAAAACTCAAAAAATTGTGGCTAATTAGCCCCTTGAGATATTATTTTAACAAAATATCAAAACTCTTCAATAAATATTTAAAAAATTAAAAATAAAGTTCATTTATGTCAAACAATGTCATCTATCCCTAATTATTCTGTATACTACATTAAAAATTAAAAGCTTTTTTCAATTAGTAGACAAATCATATATTTGTTATTCAATTTGATTTCGCATTATGGGGCATTTACTATGTGCAAAGCATATATGAAGCAAAGGGAGTGACTACAAGTGACTCCTGCTTAGACCTTCCATTTTAAGATGTGACAGAAAAATTGTGCAAGTGTACGAAGGCTAAGCCTTATGAAAACATTATCTATGCAGTGCAAGCAGTCTCTGGCTTCCTGAACTGGGGAAGGTCCAGAGTTCACTAGGAAGCTATGTTTACTGGCTTCATTTGCCCAGAGAAGCAATGTCACTAATGGGAGTTGGTTTCCAGATGAGACCTCCTAATGTACTTCTAGCAGCTCCAGCCCAAGTTCTGAGAGCAAGAAATCATGAGGGACAGGAGGGTGGCAGAGGAGAACATGGCAGTTTCCCATTCCCTTGCCAGACCCAGAGCCATTCTTCAGCCAAGCTATGGATCAAAGCAAGTCTGTAGTTAGCATCTCATGCCTCCCTTCCCATGCCCCTCCATTCAAAGCTCCACTAGTTTCCAGCCTCTTGTCACCTCCCCCGTACTAAGTCCTGTGGCACCCATCCAGGCCCAGGTTGCTGCCACAAATTCTACAGATTGAGCTAAATCACTCTCACCCACGCCCACTGCTCAAAATTTACAATGTTCTATCCAGAAATTAGAAGGCAAGAACCTAGCTGAGTTAATTCATGCTAAAGTATAAATGGTCATTCCTGAAGGCTCCAAGAGACATCAGTATAACTTTGAAAGATACCTGCTGCCTCAAAAGTGGAGATGAACGACTATCAGAAGTGATGGAGTGGAGGAGAATAAAGAATGTGTATTGAGCATTGCCACGTGCCAGGAACTTTCATTGTACCCTCCTAACAGCACCATCAGGTTGGTATGTTATTCCCCCAGATTTACAGAAAAGAAATGTGAGGTTTAGAGAGGTTAAGACTTACTCAAGCTCTGGAAGACAGTCTGCCTCCACCTCTCTTCCCCATGGGCAAAGTCAACCAGTCCGGTCTCCACCCAGGGGCAGGCAACTCTCCTAGGCCATTCTTCCCTTGCACTGTTTCTTCTCTTCCTTTGTATTGAAACCACAGATCCCCTTAAAAAACCATCTTCTTGCAAAGTGTGATGACAGGGACAGTAAAAGAAGCTGAGGCAGCAATGGGTAAACACTACTAAAGCATATTTGTATAATGAAGCTGCTTGCAAGTGGAGTGTGGATCAGGAACTGCTTATATTCTAGGCTCTGAAAGGAGGAAAAGAGGATGGTAAGTGGATTTATCCCTTGAGCGTCAGTATCTACCTCTCTAAAGTATGTTTTCTAAGTTCTTTGCTAAAATTCTAGGACTTCATCAATGTGATAGCCTTTAGGTTAACTCAGGTGCTGTTATTTGTACCATAGCTAACTTTAAAACTAGTCATCTCATTAGCATGGCTTTTCAAATACTAAAACCCATTCAGGAAGAAAAGCATTAAAAACCTAGTTGATATACACTTTAAAATTCTATACTCTATGCTCATTTTATATTAAAAACACAGAAAAACAGTCTCCCTCTCCAAGGCAGTGCTTCAGACCAGCAGCTGAATCCAGCAGCTCATAGATAGATTTTCTGGATGGCTGATTATTCATCTTCCCCACTGCTGCTTATTGACCAAACCCCACGTGGGCACTGGAAATATCTGCCTGCCCACAGCAATTTGATTTGCCTTTAAAGACCCACCTCTCTCCCACTCTCAGCCCACAGTGTTGGGATTGAATGCCCCTCACTTCTGGGTTCCAAAATACACACATGACCTGTCCAAAGCACCCCCTGGCCACAGTGGACAGAGTGAGGGTACAAATCACTCCCAATGTCACTCACTGCCAAGCATGGTCTTTCCCACAGGCAGGCACAGCTGTGAGGAGGATGTGTGCCTAGAGATGCTGACAGCCACCAGTAGAGTCTGCCTGAGAGAGATGTCCAAAGCGAAGCAATTCTGGGAGAAGGAAAGAAAGAAAGGTGGCAGGGGGTGGTGGGGTAAAGACAGAGACCTGATGACTGAGGCCTGGATCCAGCCTGCTCTGGGTCTTTTCAGGTGTGACCACTACACTCTCCTTTGAAGCCTAATCCAGGAAGAGTTGAGCTCCTGTATCTTGCAATGAAAGGCTCATGAACAGCCCGTCCCTGATGCCTGGGCTTTACTCCATCCATCCTATTAGACATCTCCATTCCTACCCACCACTCCTCAAATGTTCCCAGTTATCATGTGGGGAACTACTGTGTGCCTTTTTAGCTCCCAAGCATGGCCCAGCTGGCAGGACATGAGGAGTCAGCCCCAGCAGCAGCTCAGTCTCCTTGGCCTTCTGTACACCAAGCTTCAGTCCAAGAGGTGTTCACATTCCACCCTCAGCTCTACCCAGCTTCCTTTTCATAGGCTGCTGCCCCAAGCAGAGAATCAGGCTTCCAGGCAAGGAGCTATAAGTTAGGCCTGTGGTTGGCTTATTTTAAACGAAGCAATCGTTTGTGCTTCCATTTATCAAAGCCCAGAGTGCACAAGCACAGATCCATATCCTTCTGAATCATCCACCACCTCTCAGGTTTGAGAACTGCCCTCTAACAAAGCTCTTTCTTCACGGTGATTTCAGACTGCAGGCTTCTACATTTTCCAGCACATTTATAAGATGGCCATGAAATCAATGAGAAGAAGTGAACAGAGAGCTGAGAGTACACTACTGCTGGTGCAAACCAGACCAATTGTTCAAGCAGTTGTCGCAAATGAGATCATTAAGCCTCTGTATTTATCTCCCAAGACACAGGGATTCCCATGGTTTTATTTACTTAAAAGTGGAATGTCTGTGCTACCTGGTAGTGACATTTATCTTTTACGTATATATGCTACCTCCCCATCTAAGAGAAAAAATCTCTGGAGTGCAGGAGTATTGCGTTCCCAGAATCTAGAACAGATTTTCAATTCCTTATGTGTGTAGGCGGCAGTCAGCAAATGTTGACAACTGAGGAGGATAATCAGAGAGAGCTTCTATTAGATATCACAGTCTCTGGCAAAGGAATCTCGCTTCTCAAAGGCCCAGACCCAAAGAAGAGTCTCATATAAGAATGCATAAGAAGGAAACAGAAATCAACTTCTAGGAAACAGAACTCCATATTAGCAAGAAACTCCAAATTTGGGTTCCCCTCACACCCTGGTCTCTTTGGTAAATGCTGCAGGCTACAACTTCCTTTTTATTTCTGGGCATATCTAGACCTACTCTTAGGAGGCCAGTCTACAGATTTTTCCTCCTAAAAATCAATCCAAGTGCCCTGCAAGGTTCTAGGATAAATAAATATGCAGGCCATGGTTGAAATTTCAGAGACTCAAGTTTTAACTTTTATAATGCTAATGGAGCCATCTAATTTTCATAAGAATTGTTACTGAGTCTTCCTTTTACCCAAGGGTATTAACTGAGGGTTCTGGAGTCCATGGATTGAAAGTCATGAGTTTCCTTCCTTGAGGAAGAATGCACAATTCTCGTTTTGTGTACATTTCTATGGGGAAAATACCACAACCTTTGTTAGTTTCTGAAAAGGGTTTATGATACCCAAATAGAATGAGAATTACTGTTTAAATCTGTTTACTGTTTGAATAGTATAATGTTTACTTGGTCATGACTCCAGTAAAATACTACATGAAGAACAACAGAAAGACTACATCACATTTTTCCATAATAGCAGATAAAAGAATACATAGGTTCTTGATACCCTTTAGACTTGGGCATGGCTTCTGTCATGAAAATTTTTACTAGATGCTATTTCCTAGTCCAGATGGCAGTAACGGTTGGGTGCTTAAAGCAGTCCATGTTCATATTGGTCATTGTAGTAGTTGGCTGGGGAGGTCAAAGCAGAGATTGGCAAACCTCAGTCGGGCAGGGCTTGGTACAATTTCTGATCACTCACATTTGCTAGATGTGCTAGAATCCATACCCTGAGCGTTCTCAGAATAGCAAGTAGGCTGGCTTATGTTGCCACTTCAATTTTGATTGTGTGACAGACTACAGTCTCCATGAAATATTTTGACATTGCCTTCTTTTCCCTCCTATAACATTGTATAACAAATGTAATGGTGAGCTTTAACACACTTTAACTTTTCCTTCTTGCTTGAGAACATTGCTGCAAATCTGTTTCATAAATATGAATATTGGCTATACATGGAAATATAAAATTTAGATTTTATGTCTGAGAAAATATACAGGAAAATATGAACAAATTAAATCTCCTTTACCATGCTTTAGATCTGTTCAACGGAAAGTCTTCCTAATTAACCCATGATTATGTTAGCAAACAATATACATTTTTAAATGTACACCTCCTTATAGAACCCTCTCCAAAGTTTTTCATTTTTTTCCCACCCTAACTTCAGGAAAGAAGTTGAAATCTCCTGAAAATGTATTTTTTTATAATTTACAGTTGTAACATCTGGATCACTGAGCTTTATCTAATTTTCGTCTCTACCTAGGCTCGGAAATGTGCTGTCTAGGAGAAATCTCTCCCCTGAGCACTGATAATGAGACATCAGATTGCATTTCTTGCCTTCATTTACTTTCCAATAGTACTCAATAAAAAAGCAATGAAATGGCATGTTTTTCCAGGGGGAAAGACACTTTCATCCTCTAGGTATTTCTATTTTTGTCGACATTTTTAAAATGTCATATCCTAATAAGGAAAACATAGCTCCAACCTACTTCCCTATCTCTTTACAAGACAACTTTGTGAGTACAATTGGTTCCACACATAGAAGCAAAGGAAAGCTATTCCCAGACCAAGGACATGAAGTCTCCTGAAGATGGTTCTTCCCTTCAAGGCTGAGCATCTGGGTTCTCAAAATTGCTTCAGTCCTTGCTAAAGTCCAAAATCTCCCCAAGATCTGCAAGGTTCTGCATAATCTGGTCCCTGCCACTAATCCCAGACCCATCTCCCCCAACACACACACACCTTCCCTCTTAATCACCAAATCCCCACTGTCCAGGCAATATTCCTCTCAGTGCTTCCTACTGTGGTTCCCTCTGCCCAGAACTGTCTGCCACATCCCTGCCTTCCCTCCACCCTGAAGAAATCTGACCAACTCCTATCAGTTATTTTCATTCAATCCTAAATGCTTCTTCAGGGAAACCTGATCTGATCCTCCCTCTCTCAAGATTGGGTTGGGACTTCTTATCATACAATTCATTCCTACAATTCTCTGTACTCCTCTGATTCAGTTATCACAATTGTAATTGGTAACAATTTGCATATTTTTTAATGTAATGGATGTTTCTTCTATAAGATCGTAAGCTCTATGTGAGCAGGAACTGTCTTATTATCAAGGTATTAACAAGATACTATGTCTACCACAACATAGATATTTCATAAATATTGGAGGAAGGGAGAAAGAGAAAGATGGTTACTAAAATCATTGGTACTTAATTGGAAGGAGATCTTCCAGCTACACATACATATCTGGGGTTGGTTTATTATATAGAACATTTTAACTGAATATTCTCCCCATTCCAAGACATCTGGAAAACAGCTACAAGACAATACTCATGAGCAGATGTAGGGGATCGATCAAGGTGGTGGGAGTAATTATAAAGATAAACTTATAGGAAATAGACATGAACCTTCTTGGAAGGCCAGGAGGTTTGCATAGCTTCAGTAAAAGATTTGGCTGAAGGCAGTTGAATTCTCTTAAAAGCTTGGGGTATAGATACACAGGAATGTAGAGGAGTTTATCTAAATAGCTTACTCATGTGGTCCTAAGACCAACCTGTGATCATCTGTGGGCACATGACTGCTCTCTACTAGGGAGGTCGGCAACGTTAATCACTCTTTAGTGGTGTTTGCTGGAGACCTTTGTCATTTAATCTGTCCTAAATAAATGTGAACTTCACCAGCTTATTGGGGCCAAAGCTGCGGATTCAGGCAGCAGAGCCCCTTAGCTGCACTGACAGGCAAAATACCTGTGTCAGTGTATGTCTTTCATCCATCGCTGGGTCAGGGTCTGTGGGCTGGACCCGGCAAGCAGACCTAGCAGCTTTTCAATGTTGAAGAAAGCCACCTATAACATAGCAGTTAGACTCTTGAGTTTTGGAGCCAGTTCTGAGCTCTGCTGTTTACCAGCTGTGTGACCTTGAGAAATGTCCTCATTTTTCCTAAGCCTCCCCTGATTTATCTATAAAATGAGGCTAAGAATTCCCACTGCTTTACTGTTGTCACAAAGATTAAATGAAGTAATGTCTGCAAATCAATTAAGACAGCAACTGACATAAGACTAAGATTTCCACGCTGGTATTATTATTATTAAGAAACATTAGAAGTTGTGCCAAATTCAGAAGACATTATCTCATACCTTGCTTTCTCCTTGTTAAAGGAATATACCCCAAATGGACATCTTTACAAAACAACTAGATGTTCAGAAAAGAATTTGTTTTCCTGTCCAAAGATCATAACTCCTAGACTAAATATGGAATGTATAGCATTATTTTTCAGAGGAGTTTAACAACATGATTTGAAGTCATGATACATGTATAGAACTCACAAGAAGAAAGATCTGAAAATATTCACTTATGAGGTCTCAAAACTGAGCCTGCAAATAAACAAACTAACCCACTCTCATTCACTGGAAACTTTTCTCCAACTAATGGTGGCACCTTCCTCTAGCCTTCTCTCCAAAACAATGGAAAGACCTATCAGCAAGGCTGGTGATAAGGGACAGTCAGACTCAATCACAAATCATGGGTTTGGGTACCAAGCATGTATTTAGCACTGGTGTGCTGATGTGGCCTCACTAATGGTGAAGCAGTGGGTAGCCTGGAAATTATGGCCTTGGTAGCAATCAGATGTCTGTCAATATCTAGCTTTGCCACTTACTAACTATGGACAAAACCAGGACTGCCGAAAAGTTACTTAGCCTCTCTAAGAATTTCCCATACATAAAATGCAACTAACACTATCTCTTTGTCAAAACTGCTGTGAGGTTTAAGTGAGACAATGTACATAATCTATAAATGTTTCTTTGAGATGCTGTATATAGAATGCCTAAGAGATAGATATATTTCGTTTATTTCCCCTAAAACTATGCCTTTCAGGGGACAAGAAAGCAGAATGACAGAAATAAGATGAGGCTATAGAATACAGAAAATGAAAAATTATAGGACTTTTAACGTATAACATATGTCTAATAATAATATCAATAACAAAAATAATGATGGTGATTTAGTAGGATGCCTGGTAAGGAATAATTTTTTTTTTTTAAGTAGAACTGTCATTTAAAAGTTGCTAGTTACTTGGGATTATATTTTCCTAAACTGGGTTCCTCAGGCACAACCTACTTCAGGCAGCCTATTCTGTAGTGTTTAAAGGCACAGACTCTGGTGACATAGACCTGGGTCCATCATACAGATGTATAACTTTGGGCAAGTCAGTTAATCTCCTGTGGTTCAGTTTCCTCATTTGTAAAATGCAGAAGACATCAACCTAAGTGTTGCAGTAAATAAATCAGTTAATATATATACAACACTTAGAATAGTGCCTTATACATAATAAATGTTATATATGTTTAGCTATTATTAATATTAGTTATGAAGTGTCATTTTAAAATGGCACTGGGTAAGAAGCTCCACATGTTGGTTGGCCTCAGGCCAGAGGTGAGATGGCACAACTGAGCAAAGAGAGCCCAGCTCAGGGTGGGCTGGGGAGGAACTCATCAGCAAGTCAGACCTCACCTAATGCAGCTTTAGAAGATAGACTGCGGGCCGGGCGTATTGACTCATGCCTGTAATCCCAGTACTTTGGGAGGCTGAGGTGGGTGGATCACTTGAGGTCAGGAGTTCGAGACCAACCTGGCCAACATGGTGAAACCCCATCTTTACTAAAAATACAAAAAGTAGCCAGGTGTGATGGCAGGGACCTGTAGTTCCAGCCACTTGGGAGACTGAGGCAGAAGAATCGCTTGAACCCAGGAGGTGGAGGTTGCAGTGAGCCGAGATTGTGCCACTGCACTCTAGCCTGGGCGACAGAGCAAGACTCTCTCACAAAAAAAAAAAAAAAATGCACATTGTGATTTAACAAAAGTTAATTCAAAGACAGGGTAGTAAAGAGCAAGCCCTACCACAACAGATAACACAATAAATATTTTCATGTACACGTATGCAAAACCAGCTCACACAACAAATTTCTGGTACCAAATACAAATGAAATTATCTGAAACTCACATCAGATATATGCTCCTAGAAAAAGAATAGATTTTAAAATATGAAATGGGCATTTGTAAATACACCATTCAGGATACAATCCAGATATAATTAAGAGGATGAAGAAAGTAATCAAACAGTGTAAGAAATGTTTTTCAAATAGAGCCACTGAGAGGCATTAGCATGGCAACATTAACAGAAAATAAGACATTACACTAGGCAGCCACCCACCACATAGGAAGGCTCTGCTGTCTCAGATCCATTTGTTCCTAATTCAGTTATTCACCAGCTCTCATTTTGAGGTGATCTCAAAAAATGAGATTCTTGTGATTATGAGAATATATTTGTATGATCCTAAAAGTATTTCTCTTCCTCAAATTACAGGAAAAAAAAGGAACTATATCAATAGAGAAACTCACCAAAATGCATCCCTATTTTTTACCTGTAAGGATCATTTTGTGAGAGTTAAGTCAGGCCATGCTTGAAAACACTAATGATTGATATTAGTTATTGTGACATCTGGGGTTGAAAGGATTAAGGGACTAATTCAATGAGTGCTCTTCCATGGTGGCTGTAAATATGATACACACTTACAGGAGAATGATTATTCTACTGAAGAAAAGGCATTCCTTATATATTATAGATTTTACATATGTTATAATTATATACAAAACATTATATATATATATTTATATATGGCACTCCATATTTAGCTATATATATAGATAGATAGATATTAAAATTTTAAATTCAAAGTAAGATTATTCATTTCCTTTGTAGAACACACACCATAGTGGTTTACTAACCACAAATGCCGTCTTCCAATTGTTTTATAATTTTCTCTTTTGCTGAACTAGTTTTCATACATCTATTCAGACTAGATAAACTAAAGCCATTTGTAAAGATTATTTCATCATTTAAATGTAATACTATTACTTTATTACTATTAAAGTGGATGATTAAATTTAGAAGTGGAAGAATATTGGCATTCTTCTGGTTATCTTTGACTCCAGTGAAAAATATGATATGCTTGAAAGAGTAGGCATGTGCATAAACCATGCCTGGTAAAGGTATTCTCTCTGTGTGTGCATACGTGTGTGTGAGGCATATGTCAAAGCAACACAAAATGTCACAAACATCATAGGAGTCAATTATTTAAATTTTGCCATGAAAAAATATATTATAAAAGCTACTAATAAAAAAATTGCCTGACTGTCCTTTCTTTATTTTCCCTGCTCACTCTCCAAGCAAAGAAAGAAAACTGACGTTATAGCTGAAAGGTAAGCCAGAGGGCAGAGAAGGAAGAGCCAAGACCTAAATAATATACCACCTGGATGGTCCCACAACACAGTTCCATAGGCTAATCATCCAAGTTATCCAAGTCATCCAAGTTATACAAAGTTATCCAAGTCATCCAAGTTATACAAAGATCCTCTCATGGCAAATTCCATATTGTTCTTCCTCATTCCTGGCAAATGCTCAGCAGGAAAAAGTTGAAGTCAAGGAAAGCGAAAATGTCAGATAAATAATAGGTATAAATACACTCTAAAATGCTCTATCTTCCTTGAAAAGCCCAGAGGCAGAGAGCATGAGGCCTGAGAAATTCTGCCAACTGCAGGTCTCCCTCCCATCTCTAACTATTCCCTTCTGTCTTATTCTGCTGATTCCCACAGAGAAAGCAAAGAAATCACAAAAGCACCAGCCTGAGTGTAGAACATTTTGCTGCATAGTGGGCCAAAGGGAGCAGAGAGAGGCTGAGGGGATGACCCAAATGGTCAAGATTTTTTTTGTTTTTTTTTCACTTGAAATGCTATTGAGTTGAACTGGTGTGTATACAAGGTCAGACAGGACTGGGCAAAGTCACAATCACAGCCAAACCCCATTACTGTTCCTCACCTGAAGCTTTCTTTAAAAGTAGAGGAAAGCAAAGAAGAAAAGAGAAGGTGCAGCCCACGTCTGCTCTCAGCTAGAGACAGCGTGGTCCCTGCTGATTTGGGGGTTTGGCCCCACAGGGCACAGGAGGCAACTGTTCTGTGGTGACCCAGAGCTTGTCTCTAAAATCTCTTCCAATCCCAAAAGATATTTTGGAAAACATTTGGAGTCCCAGTGTGGTGTGGTGAAAATACTATTCAAAAGCAACTATCAAAATAGCTAAATTATTCTTGTATCAAAATCAATTTTACATTTCAATATAAGAACAGGAATGGGTAGAATATCATTTCTATTTTGAGAGAATATCTATTGGCAGTTTTCAGAAATGGACCAATTGCCATGCACAGATCAGCCTTGCACAGGAGAGAGGATGCATATTTTAACATGTTTGCAGCACACTACCTTGATTAAGAATGAAAATTTCCAACAGAGCCCTTGGATCCCAACCTCCTTCATTATAACTATTTCTCCAAATATATAGCCACCCTGGCATCAAGCACCATAAAGATTCAGCTAACAGGTATATGTAGGAGGTTTTCTTGTTTTGCCTGATTTTTTAAACTAACATGTTTTACCCTTTCTTTTGCTCTATTAACACTCACTACTTTCAGTGCCTGACACTGCACAAAAAAGAGAACCATTTTATTCTGAAGAACTCAAAATAACTTCAAGAATAGGAGCTATTACAGTACATAGGTGACAATCTGACACTTAGGAACCTGGCACCCTCAGCCATTCTGCAGAAATGCAAACCCAAAACTCAACCCCTACCCAGGGGGAAAAAAGATGTTTCAATAAAAGCATCTCTGAACAGAACTAGGGAAAATCAAAAACATAAGAAAAGGGGAAAATACGCTGTGATGAACTATTTTTACTCTCCCTTCCCTGGACATTCAGCAAAACCCCTGATCCCGCAAATCTTTCCATCTTTCTGTCACCAAGGTCAGAGCACAGCCCAGCTGCAGGCTCTCACTGAGACTACTGTGGCCTCCACATGTTCTCCTGTTTCCACACCAGCTTCGCCCTCCTAAGGCTCAGGTTGACCCAGTCACTACCCTGCTCAATTGCCTCCAGGGTTGGAGAGTACACGTCTCAGCCCTCATATCTGGCCACACCTTCATTCTCACCTTCATTCGCACTACCCCTCTGCCCACACCCTAGATTTCAGTCCCGCTACTGACTTCCCATTTTTTGCATACACAGGACACTCATTTGCATTTGTGCTTAGGCAATAGTCTTTCAATATCTCCCTATGTCCAAATCCTAATCACACTTCAAAACTAGGAAGTGGCCGCCAGACAGAACACCCTCAAACTGTTACCACCAAGCCTACAGACCTCCCTGCATCCACGTCCACACTGTCTCCTTCCATCTGCAATGGAAAAGGGGTGCTTCTTCTGGCCAAAGGCTAAGGGAGACCTCCCTCCCATGGCCTGTGGGACCCACCCCAACCCATGTACTTAGGAACCTTCTCCCATCAATTAACCCCCTTTCTCCTTTATCTTTGACCTCTCCCTCTCCATAGGCTCTGCCCCATCAACTCACTCAAGGTATCTCCATTTATAAAAACCTTCCCATGAACCATTTCCAACACTTTCTCCTTCTCCCATTACTGCTTTCTTTTTTTCTTTCTTTTTTTTTTTTTTTTTTTTTTTTGAGATGAAGTCTTGCTCTGTCGCCCAGGCTGGAGTGCAGTGGTGTGATCTTGGCTCACTGCAAACTCTGCCTCCCGGGTTCACGCCATTCTCCTGCCTCAGCCTCCCGAGTAGCTGGGACTACAGGCGCCCACCACCATGCCCAGCTAATTTTTTGTATTTTTAGTAGAGACGGGGTTTCATCATGTTAGCCAGGATGGTCTCGATCTCCTGACCTTGTGATCCACCCGCGTCGGCCTCCCAAAGGCTACTGTTTTGTTTTATCATCTGTATAGAGCCAAATTGCTTGGCCACTCTCCCTGTCCCCACCTCCACAATTTCCACATACCCCCCCCAACCACTGCAGCCTCCCCTTCATCTCACCACTCATTTCTCCTGGCTGGTGAACTCATCCCATTAGTTTGTAAAATGTATTGAGGCCTACATGTCATATTGATGCTTACATGTATTGCCCCAGACAACACATGCCTAGCACTTGCCCAGCACTTGGGGGAAGGGGAAGTGCGGAGAGGAGAAACCAGATATGACCTCTCTGAGTCAGAAGTTCTAACTGATAGCTAAATTCATGCCAGAGATATATTTTATTTAACCTATGATGCTTTTAAAAATATATTATTTATTTGACAAAAATTCAGGAATCTAAAGACTTCACACAAAAATCTGGGATTTGGCTTCTACTAAAGAATCTAGAAGCTCTGGCAACACGGTTTCTTTCCCAGGTGCCAGTATTCAGCTGAGAAGCAGCTGCTCCTTCCAGGGGGCAGGGGCTCCCTGGTCCACCATGGCCCCACCAAACCCTCTTGGCTCCTTGTCTTTACTTTGGTGGCCCCTGGTGGGCATTGGAGTTTGGAGTTTGAAATCCCTGCTTTAGATCAGTGTTATCCAATAAAAATACAAGTATGAGACACATATGTAATTTTACTTGTAAAACTAACTTTAATATTATATTTAATTTAACCTAATATATCCAAAATGTTATCCCAACACGCAATCAATATAAAAAGTTTAATAATGGGATATTTCATATTCTTTTCTTTGTACAAGTCTTCAAACTTCAGTGTGCATGTATGCATTTTACACTTATAGCCAATCTCAATTCTAACTAGCCATGTTTCCAAAGTCCCATAGCAAAATGCGGGTAGTGGTTGCCACATGGAACAGCACATCTCTGGATGCTAAACGGTTAGTTACAAGAATCAGATCTTGCAAGCAGAGAAAGTCGGGATGAGAGAGAATATTAAGGAGAAAGAAGAAAGCTGGCAGGACTAAGAAAGTGGGTGTGGATGTTAAAGAATAGGTATGTGAGATGTTTAAAAATAGGAGGGAAAGGGACAAGGACACAGAGACAATGAACCACGCTCAGTGAAAAAATCTGCTCTAGTCTAGTCCTCCATGGAAGAAAAACGTCCTTTATAAGCAAATGCAGTTGATGGGCAATGCAGATTTTCTGGAGGGAGGATTTGGGGTTAACTAAGCTCAGCATTAGACAGGAGGGGTCAATGTAAATATCACTTGGCCACTTGTGTGAACTCCACTTCACACACTTGGTATTTAAGAGGCAGCAGAATTAACCACCAGGCTGGTGAGGACAGGATTCTTGGTCAATATTGGGAATTTTTTTTTTTTTTTTTTTGATGGAGTTTCACTCTTGTCGCCCAGGCTGGAATGCAGTGGCGCTATCTCAGCTCACTGCAACCTCTGCATCCTGGGTTCAAGCAATTCTCCTGTCTCAGCCTCCCGACTAGCTGGGATTATAGGTACCTACTCAACACCCAGCTAATTTTTGTATTGTTAGTAGAGATGGGGTTTCACCATGTTGGCCAGGCTGGTCTTGAACTCCTGACCTCAGGTGATCCGATGCCTCGGTCTCCCAAAGTGCTGGGATTACAGGCGTGGGCCACTGCGCCCAGCCAATATTGGGATTTTAATCTGAGTCATGGCTGGAAGTAAAGGGAAGATAAGAGACTTTCTTAGATAATGGGCTTGGGATGCAGAAGAAGTGCTAGGTACAAAAAACAGGTCAGGCCGGGCGCGGTGACTCACGCCTGTAATCCCAGCACTTTGGGAGGTGGCTGAGGCAGGTGGATCACAAGGTCAGGAGATTGAGACCATCCTGGCTAACATGGTGAAACCCCGTCTCCACTAATAACACAAAAAATTAGCCGGGTGTGGTGGCGGGTGCCTGTAGTCTCAGCTACTCGGGAGGCTGAGGCAGGAGAATGGCGTGAACCCAGGAGGCGGAGCTTGCATTGAGCCCATATCGCGCCACTGCACTCCAGCCTGGGTGACAGAGCGAGACTCGGTCTCAAAAAACAAACAAACAAACAAACAAACAAAAAACAGGTCAAGGAGATGGGTCAAGGAGAAGTAGCAGTGAAGAAGGAAGGGAAGGAGAGTATCTTGAGCCAAGATCCAGGCAGAATTCAAGACTCAGAGGCAATAGCTAAGTGAGGATGTATAGGCAGGAATCAGAAATCCAGATGTGTGGGTGCAATGTCAGAGGCCAGAAAGGAGACTTGGGTGCGAAAAATGGATACCCAGAGTCAGAGTCCAATACCAAGAACTACATCCCTGACCCGGAGACCTCAGAAGTAGGATGCTTTTCCATCATCCATGGGAGCACAATATGGCAGCCACTTAGTAGGTACCACATCCTCCCTTCACCAGACTTTAATTCTGCTTCTTGTCTGCCCAAGAACCAGAATTAAACTCTAGGCTGGCAAAAGCCAAGCTACCAGCTGGTGGAAGAGGGGAACATCAAATATATCTGCCAGGCTTAAAAGGACTTGGAATTGAGAAGGCAATAATACCATTTCACAAACATAAAGTGATTTTGAAGCTTTTCCAGAGGTCTTATCTCTGAACAGTTCTAGCCCATCCATTTATCCCTTCATTCATTCAGGCACCATTTATTGAGTAGTCTTCCCCTGAACTGTTTTACAATGCTGATTCACTAGGTCAATTGTACTAGGGCTTGCCAAATTCCACTCCAGCAGAGCTGGCGAGGCAAGTGAAGCTGGTTCAGGCTTAAGCAAAATAAGTTCAGATTGTTAATGATGAAGGGGCCTCTCTAAATGAACCCAGTGGGATTAGGAGGATACAAAGATCCTAAGATGTCCAGAGGTCCACTTGTCTATGTTTGTTGTAATTTTCCAAATTGGCTAGGACCCAAGAGAACAGGAAATAAGGCTGGTATAAAATATCTCGAAAAGACTTCACTGAAGAGAAGAAAATTGTTCTCTCAAGAAGGCAGTAAGCAGGACTTTTAAATCTCATTATATTACAAATACAGTTTTCCATATTGCAATACAATCTCATTATATTACAAATACTGTTTTCCATATTGTATTCCAAATACAATATTCCATACTACAGTTAAATACAAATATTTGGAGACTTTAGGGACATTGCAGCCTGATAACCTGCCAGAAAAAAAAAAAGTTTCTAATGGTAAGAAACTGCTACATATTAGAGGAGAAAATGTATTTGGATAAAATATTGAATTGTTAGGGATAAACTTCTCACCTCTGATTCATAAAAAGCACTGTGAGTTAGAAGAAAAGGTTGATGGTGAAGAGCAAATTAAAATGGCACATAAAGTTAATGATGTAGAAAAAGGCTGTATCTTCAATGGTGCCGACAAATCAAAATTTACAAAAACTGTAAAGGCTATTTGTTAAGTGAACAAATGACTTGAGAAAAGGGTGCCTCTTCTTTGATTCGATAATTAGCTTTACAGAAAGGTAAGCATGTCATAAACAGGTATGGTTTATACTCTAGTTTTATAAAAACATGCACGTTTATATAAAGCAAGTTCTAGGATAATATCTACTTCATTCGCATTAAACAAACAAACAAACAAACAAAGCCCAGTATGCAATAATGACCCTCAGTTATCAAGAAATGGTCTTTTTTAGAACGCTTGACTTACTGAGGCAGGGAAATATGTGATTTTTAGTAAGTTTTCCAGTAGCAAAAAGAAATTAAAGCAAAGAACTTTCTGTTTCAAAAAATTATTTTCAAGCCAGGCATGGTGGCTCACGCCTGTAATCCCAACACTTTGGGAGGCCGAGGTGAGCGGATCACCTGAGGTCGGGAGTTCGAGACCAGCCTAACCAACATGGAGAAACCCCGTCTCTACTAAAAATACAAAATTAGCCAGGCGTGGTGGCACATGCCTGTAATCCGAGCTACTCGGGAGGCTGAGGTGGAAGAATTGCTTGAACCTGGGAAGCAGAGGTTGCGGTGAGCCAAGATTGCACCATTGCACTCCAGCCTGGGCAACAAGAGCAAAACTCCGTCTCAAAAAAAAAAAAAAAAAAAAAAAAAAAATTTCTGCTTACCTAATGCAGATGCCTGCTACGATATTATAAATAGATATAGACCAAGAAGAAAAAATATATATAACCTAACTTCTAAATCTGCAGATTTTGTCAATGCTTATAAAGTTATGCGGACATATTATTTATACTCCATTAACCAGGATTGGTAAATGATTTAATAAGCATTATGATCAAAGAAATCATATTACATGTTTCCTTTAGGTATCAAAAATATATTATTAACCTTTATTTTGTGAAATCATTTTCAAACAATGAGGTAAAAGAAAGAGGAAAAAGAATGTTCTATTTTTAAATGAATCTGCTAATCCCATTTTTTTCCCTCAACATAACATATTCATTCTTCATGATAATGCATACATACTTGCTAAAAATAATGTAAGATTTTTTTCCATTGCTGTATAAAATTGTAATGTCACCAGTACTACCTTGATTTGTCATGGGCTACTTTTTCCAACACTGCAAGTAACATAGTTCATATCCTAAATTAAATAAGAAGGAATGGCAAAGCACCCTGTTAATTTTTTTCAACCACACACTTATTTGTAATAGCAGCAATTGCAAAACTTCAGTATACTTTCCAATAATAATAACAAGCACAGCAGCAATTGCTAATGTTTATTGAACACTTGCTATAGTTTAAGCCAATCTCTCATAACATCTACATGCTAACACTTCCATTTATGCAAGATTCATAGTTCAACTCAAATTTGCCAGACACTTATTATAGCAAGTAAAGGTTAAAGCGAAATATGTCATCCTCTTTACTCCGTTTCTTTGGAACAAGCTGATGATCCGAGCACTTTTCATGAATGCTATCACACATCAAACTCCACTTTCCACCCTGCTCCAAAATGCCCTAAGGTCTCATCTACCCTCTCTCACTTTCAATCTGAAAGGGGTCATTTCTGAAGCCAGACCAGTATAAAGCTACTAACATTGTTTTAGGGGCTTCATTTTGATATTATTAGTTTTCTTCAGTGACTTTAGTCGTTTATAATAGGAATTATGTTTTTAAATCTGTGCCTTCTTTAAGATGGAGTTGTGTTCTTTGAAGTCATAGTAAAAACATCTGAAAAATTGCAAAAATCAACCCAAGTCATGTTTTTGAATCATTTTGTTAAATATGTGCTTTATTTAAAAGCTCAGATAATAAAGCAAGATATACTTCATGTATAGACTCAATTGTAGAAAATTTTTTTTCCGCTTTTTATCAGGGCTTACAGATATGTTTTAGGAATCTTATCCCAATGAATAGATTCCTCTTGCTATGTTTCAAAACATATCTAACATACACTGAATAATTTTCCTACTTCTTTTCAAAAATAGTTTATCCTTTGTGAAAGCAATTTTAACAAAATTTATTTAAAGAGAAAAAAATAAAAGTTCAGCATTCATAAACACTACATGCTTTTGTTAAAATACTAAAAAAATGCAACGTATTCATTCCTCACTCTTTATCTTAAAATACTGACTTTCTGATCCTAGCAAAACATAATTTTAGTAACTCGTCAAGGCAGAATACATAAAATTGGCATATTTTTGATATGCACACAAATTGAGAAAGCATCTTTTCCAACTGTGTTGCAGAAAATGAAATGCATCTGGTATGACAATATGGCCCAACACGTGAACCAGAATCAGTGGGAAGAAAGGGATATTTTTTTTTTCCTTATTCTCAAAACAGAACATTTGAAATAACGCACATCCCCAAACAGCAAGGCATTATTAAGTCTGTTAATACATATTGCAAAGTGTGTTTGGCTAATGAAAACACAATAGCAAGAGGACCAGCAGGCACATGGAAAGTAGCCTGGTTTGTTCACTTTTACTCATATATACCAGTGACTCCCAAATCTCTTTCCCCAGCCGTCCAAACTGATTTTTTTTTTCTTTGCTTTTGCTTAACATCTCCACCCACTGTCAGAGTACGTGCACATATGTTGTTGGGGCCTCGTGCTGGGCTAGGGAGGTGGAGACGTGGAGAGTGTGTTGGAGAACATGGCTTATGCCAGGATCAAGCAGAGAACAAGAGAAAAAATTAAACAATTTGCCTATTTTTGCAATACATTTTATTTCTGCCTTGAAAGAAAAGTCTTTTCATCTAGGCACTCTAAAGATGTATTAAATGCTTTTATTGTGTTTCTTTCTTGAGTACTGTGCTTGTGAACTGTGAATAAAGCTGAAATCTGTATGTGCTACACACCTCTTTCCCACGCCCAGGTCACTTTGGAGATGAGCTGCTGAGAGAGTAAGGAAAGATCTCTGAGATATTCAGGAAGCTTGGAAGAGTGCTGCAAAGCTAAGCTGACTCCTGGGCAGCTGAATGCATCCCCTTCCAGGTTCCAATTCCATTTTTCCCTCTTTCCCATTCAGAGGTGAGCCGGGCTCCTTTGAGATGGGCAGAGAGGTATTTCCAGGACTGAGAAATCCTCTCTTTTACATTGGTCAGAGAGTGCTGCTGAAAGCCATTATTTGTGACTCATTACAGAGAAATCTCTCCACTTCCCAGAGAACAAGGCCCCATGAGCAGCAGACGCTAGGGACCAAAAATGGTATCTCTTTCTGGGACTGTGTCTGGCATTGGGCAAGTCCCTCAGGGTTTACCATTCTGTCTGCCTATATCCCATCTTTCTCTTATTTTTTGAAAGATATTTTAGCTTTTCTATTTCTCTTATGTCTATGTCGAAATGCTGATTCTCTATAATGAAAAGCTTCTTCAGAGTTATAGATCATGATAATCTCATTCGTCACAAAATATACATGCAACAATACATCACAGAACAAATTACAAATTATGATAGCTTATCCATCATAGAATTGATTGTATATAGGGATGGGGGAAAATCTCCAGAATATACGTAAACTTGCAAGGCTCTAGTTTCATCAGTAAGACCAAAGACATCTAAAAAATGAACAAGTTCTAAAAGTTGTCAAAGATAGCTGTCATAATGGAAAAAGATTCTGGAGACTGACTTGAGTACAGAACTTCTCTCTGTCATCTACTAACTACGTGACCCTGGAAAGCTTATTTAACCTATGTGAGCATTGGTTTACAAATCTGTAAAGTGACAATCACATAGGTCTGCTGTGAGGGTTAAACTATGTAGGGCTATAAAATGCCCAGCATATGGTGAAGGCATACATAATAGTGTTAATTTAGTATCTTCTCCAGAATAAGTTTATATCTTTTGTATACAAAATTCATACTTACATAGTAGTGTTTTTTTAATAAAGATTGACAGTTTCTGAAAACTTTTTTGGCAAAAAGGAACATAAAAATTCAGAGTTATCTATTTTTGCTTTAAAAATATCTTGGTTCAGTGAACTGTAATGTGATTTAATAAGTTAACATTCACAGTAATATGATATATACCTTTCAAAATAATTCAATTATTATCTGTTATTCTATTATCCTTGATAGTGAAAGAAAAAAATGTAAAGTTCCCCAACTCTGAAATTCTTCTACATTAGGATTATGTACACGCTCAAAAATAAGTACTTCCTTTAATATATAGTATTCATCTATACTGAATTTAAAACATTCTTCTAAAACCATTTATCACTTTACTTTTAAAACCAAAAACAGGGGCTCTATCCAGTTCACTTTCAAGATGACAGGAAAGGTAAATGTATTTGGTCTTTTTGTCACTATTATCTCTACTTACTCTTCTGAGAATAAAATATTTTTCTGGATCATCAGGTGTTTGCTTACAGCAAGCAATTTTGTTTATTAAGGAACAAAACATATTCATATTCTGCTTTACTTTCTGGAGCTACACTAAGAAATCAGTCCATGAACTATAAAAACTTCCAGCTGAAAGCCTATCTATTCCCGTATCTTACCCTTCAAACACAGCCTGATGTTTCTTTGTAGCTGAGCTTTTAATCTACTAATAACTAAAGTTTTAATGCAAGTGTCATTCATCTAACATAATTAATCAGAGTCAAAACGATGCGAAAGTTTAAGTAAACTAAGATATATTGGGAGAAAAATGTTCTTTAGGTCTCTGGCAGAGTGAAACTTCCAAAATATTTTCTAGAATTAAAATGATTTGATAAACATTTACAAAAAGAGCAGTGCCTCTTCGAAATTGAGGGAGTAAAAACGGCTATTCAGTGGGACACATTGTGGGTCCCACACATAAAATTTCTAGTAAAAGCACTTTTACAAACCTTGACTCTTGTCTGAGCAGTCAACATGATGTATAAAGCAGCATATTTTAAAAGCAAGTGCTTCAGGTGACTATTAAAACTTCACAAGGCTCATAGGAACATATGCATTTGACTAACTGGGAGGAGACGCTCCCGCTGTCCACTTGAAGGGCGGTGATCCAATTGCAGCAGGAAGGTTTAAGAAAGGGGTGCCGGAAAAAGAGCAGGCCTGAGATGATGCTTTCCCTGGCACAGGACCTCACATGTGCCATAATTTACCTCTCCACGTTTCTATTTCTTCCTGCCAGCCATTTGCTTCCAATGGTACCCCTCCACACCACCACACGTGATCGTAATTGTTTTTAAGTTATTGGGTTAGTTTTTTCTTTTGCCAAGATGAGATTTGGCTGGACATCTCCTTTCAGGAGAACTCTAAAAAGTACCCACTTTAGGTCTAACTTTTCATTGACTACTCAGAAAGCTTCTGGTGACAGGTATCATTTCTAGCAAAAGTAAAGTCCGGGTGCAAGTCAGAACTCTTTCATCTTTGCTAAACCAGAGCGAGATGTTTTCTTTCCACTGTTTCATCTACTTAGAATTAATAGCATTTCTCCTCCCGCCTCCTGGCCCCCGCCCCCCGCTCCCCGGGTGGTGAACGCCTGAAGAGGGAGGCGTGGTCCCCGCACCTTGTCTCCGGCCGCGCCCACCGGCACTCACCTGGCTGCTGCCTTGCTCCTCGCCCGTCTCCGGGGCCCGAGACTCCGCGGGACTCCGCGCCGGCTCTGCGGGAGGAGACGGCGGCTCCAGCAGCTGCTCCAGGCAGGCGGTGCCCGGCAGAGAGGAGCTCTTCTGGTGGCACAAGTGCGCCCCGGGGCCCTGACGCCGTGCACCCTCATCTCGGGCGCGGTCCCCCCTCGGGGGAGGCTGGGGCGAGGAGGACAGGGAGGATGAGGCGGAGGAAGAGGAAGGAGCTGAGTCGGGGGAGCGTCCGCCAGGAGGCGTCCCTCCCGCTGCTCCCGAGGCCGCCGCGGGCCCCTTTCCGGCGGGGAGCAAATGCTCGCGGATCCGGCGGCGTAGCGTGGACCCCTGCTCGGCTCTGCCGGCGCCGCCGGGCTCTAGGGGCTCCGGCGAGGAGCAGCACAGGTTGGGCTGCGAGGAGGAGAAGACTCGGTCCAGCACTTGCTTCCGCTTCTTGAAGCCGCTCCACCTGCTGCCTGCACCACTCCCCCTGGCCGGTGCATTCCCTGTGCCCACCGGGGGTGGCGGGGAGGGCGACGGGGTGTCCGCAGTGCGGCGCTCTGGACCCCCAGCGCGCCCGCCCCCGCCGCCCTTGCTCCTGCCCACCCCCAGCTGCAGGTTCTTCCAGAGCCGGGCCTGGAAGGAGGAGGGCGCCGCCGGCGGCTCTGGCTCGCCCGCCGCCGCATCCCGGGGCTCCATCCTCCACCCCCTGCTCCTCCTCTCCCCTCCTCCTCCTCCTCCTCCTGCTTCTCCTCCCTCTTCGGCTGCACCTCCTCCCGGGTCCCCGCGGCGCTGGCGGTGGTGGCGGCGGCGGCGGCGAGCGCAGCAGCAGAAACCGGGAGTGCCCAGCGACTTCAGGCCAGCTCGGGGGAAAGAAGCGGCCGCCGCCGCCGAGGCTCTCTGGCCTCGGGACTCCGGCGCCGCCTCTTCCTCCCGCACCTGCTGGGGTGGGCTGGAGCCGTAACCGAATCCCGGCCGCGGCGCCTGCAAAGTTTTTCGCTCGAAGCTCCGCGGCTCCAGTCCACTGGCGTCCCCCAGGCCGCGCCCTGGCTCCCTCTTCTCTCTGGCCGAGCTCGGGAAGCTGCACGCACCGGGGCGTGCGCGTCCAGCTGCGCCAGGGACCGCACCCGGCGCCCTCTGGGCAGCACCTGTCAGCGGCGGGGGCGGCTGCCTCCAAATTGGGCGCGCACGCGGCTCACACAACAAGGCGCGTCTGGCTGGAGACTCCGGGGACCAGCAGTCCCCCTGGGGCGCCCCGGGACCATCCTCCAGCTCCTAGGTGGGAGGGCCGGTAGGAGCCGGGTGGAGCTAGGTAGGGCCCGAAGCCAGCTTGCTCCCTAGGATCCGGCCACAGTTGCCCACGCAGCTCGCTGTGCGCTGGCCGCTGGCCGCGCTGGCGATCGTCTGGGTCGGATGAAGCGAGCTGGAGTGGAAACTATGTGCCCTCGATGGGTCTCGTGGGGGCGCCGATCGTCCACACTGAGCGATGAACCCGACGGAGTTCTAAAGCTGAAGACGTCTGCCCCCGCCCCGTTGCGCTCCCTGGGTCCAAGACGAGAGTTTAATTTCTTCTGTCTTGACTTCATCCCCATCCACCCCTCCCTTTTCTTTATTTGCCTCTGCACTGGTCTCTTATGATCAGGTTCTAGCATTTCCGGAGTCTGACGATAAAGCCAGCCCTTAAGTTGCAGGGAGTTTACGGTGGACGAAGATGGGTGATGCGCACTGCCTTTGATCCGATTCGGCACGCACAGAATCTTGTTCTTTTCATTCAAGCGCGTTTTTTCTTTGGTTACTTCATTTGCTTGTTGCAAGGCAAACGGAAAAGGCTTTTTAGCTCATTCAGACTTTGCTTCTCCCAAAGCTGCTCAGCCAGGGTCTTCTGATTCTGCTAGGAGAGACTTCTGAAAGGCCAGCAACACAATGCCTCTTTCGTCCTCCTAAATGGGGAAAACGGGAGAGTTCCCTAAGCTGCGGTAGCACACTGATCAATCTTGTCTAGCTAGCAGTATGCTTTGGAGGTGTTACCAACCTAAGTTTTTTGTTTTGTTTTGTTTTTCTTACCTTTATAACAAATATTTATTAAGCACCTACTATATACCAGGCACTGGTTAGGCTCTGGGGATGCAGCTGTGAACAAGGCATCAGGGTCCCACCCACATGGAGCTTATTGTGAGGGTGAGGGTTGGGAGGTGATGTGAGATAATAAACAGAATTTCTAATATGGAAAAGTCCCATGGAAACAGTTAAGCAGGGTACCACATAACAGAGTGGCTACAGAGGAAGAGCTTCCAGACAAAATGCAGGACACCCAGTTAAACTGACTTTCAGATAAACAATGAATAATGTTAGTATATGTATGTCCCAAATATTGCATGGGACATACTTATACTAAAATACTATTATTTATCTGAAACTTAAATTTAACTGGGTGTCATGTTTTTGTTTGCTAAATCTGGCAGCCCCATATGGAGAGGTTTTTGGTTTTTTACATTATGTGTACAGGGAGAGTCTCTCTGAGAAGATGAAATTTTGAGTTAAGACTTAATGAGGACAGAGAACCAGCTATTGACGGATCTGACTGTAGAATTTCAGGTAGAAGGAACAGCAGATACAGAGGTCCTGAGGCAGGAAGCAGCTTGGCTGGGCATGTTCAAGGACAGAAGGATACCACTCCAAATAGAGTAGAGCAAGGTGGGTGGGGTTGGTAAGAGATGTAGTGAAACAAAAGGTCAGCTAAGGGAGTGGGTCCTATAGCCAGAGTGAGAGTCCATGTTTCCTCTAAATGAAATTGGGAGACATTAGAGGTCTTTTTTAATCGTGAGGGTAATGTGATGTGATTTACTAATACTAATGCCAGGTATTAATAAATAGCCTCACAGGGCTATTTTGAAGATTAAGTGGAAAAAGGACTTAGCTCAGTGCCTGTATATAGTTGATATTATTGTTATTTGGTAGACCCAGTATTTCCCAAGTATATGAATACTATGCTTTGGAAAAAGAGTAATGTGAATGGAGAAACATTGGGCTGCATTTAAATAATATTATTGAAATGACAAGATTATAGAGATGGATAGTGGTTGCCATGGGTTAGCAGTGGGGCAAATGTAAAGGATCAGAATAAAGAAGTTTATTTGTTATGATGAGACAAATTTAGATTGTGGTGGTGGTTACATGAATCTGTGTTATACACAGGATAGGACTGCATAGAACTACATACATATATGAATGCACATAAAAACGTGACATCTGAATAAGATAAGTTGTACCAATGGCAATTTCCTGGGTCTTAATATTGAACTATAGTTATGTATGATAATATCATTGGGGGAAATTGGGTGAAGGTCACACAGGAGCTCTATATAGTATGTTTGCAACTTCCTGTGAGTCCATAATTATTTTAAAATTCAAAGTATAAATAAAAGCAAACAATAATAAAGCATGTTTTTTTGAAAAAATTGTGTGCTGCTGAAAGTTTTCCTTTGGAACCTTAATAATTAGAGAATGAAACAGTCTTAGAGCTACGATGGCCTACCCTTTCTTTGTAGCTCTGTTCTCGCCAACCCCACCTAATTCCTGAGGAAGCCTCTGAGAAGCAAATGAGGGAAATGTCAGGACTGGTGAGGCAGAGTCCACATTAGGGCAAGCTCACAACTGCAAATGTAAACACAGAGGCTGTGAAGCACTCTCCACACAGAATAAGAAAAGCCAACCACATTTGCCTTTATGGAGGTACCTCCCCACTGGGTGAAAGCAGAAGGGGTGGCATTTTTCACTGGCTTTTCCTTCCTCTTCACTCCAGTTTCCTTTCTCTGTATTTTATTTCTGTGTTAGTCCTTACTTTTCAAAGTTTCAGGTGAACCTTTTAAAGTTTCAGTTAAAACTCTTCAGCTAAATTATAAATATCATAGCTAAGTCTAACTGTGTAGCTGGTGGTGGCTTAAGTGTTAACTCTCTCTGGAGTATTTATGAGCTTTATATATGGGAGCGTTATAAAACTGAAAATCTCCATCAAAATAAGTAGAAACCTTCATTAAGGACTTGGCCATTCAAGGTAGTGTTAGTCTTACAAAGTGAGCTACACACCAACTTCAGAGGCTTTCACTCCAAACCTGCATCAATCCCTTATTAAATCAATATGGAGATCATTTTCAAAAGCCCAAGGCAAACTGTCTTTTCTACACCAATCAAGCTGAAAGCACCAAGACCACAAAAAATTACCTGAATATAAAGCTACTCTGAAAGCACAAAAAGAAACTGGACTACCCAGAAATCTTATTCTCTAGAGAGAACAAGAGGAAAAATATTTTGTTTCTAGTTTGTTATAATTGTAGACTGGAGATAATGCTACACAATTCAACCTTAAATTCATTTAGTCTTCAGTGCATTTAATTGACTTTTTAATATGATTTTTCTCTTCTACCTGTCTTAAAATACTCTGAGATATTGAGTTCTGAAATCTATAATCCCAAATAACACATCCATCATATGAATTCATTTACATATCTTGAAAAAGCATATGTAACTTTTCCTAAATATCTGAAGTGGATTATAAAATGAGACTGTCCTACAGATTGTATATCATATAAAGCTACACTAGATAAGGTCTCTTCTGTCAAATGTCTTATTATATTTAAGAGAAGATACTTATAAAAACTCTACAACACAAACAGAAAGTGAATGGTACAAATTAATCACTGAGGAAGTGAAGAATTACTTCTGGCTTGACTAACCAAGGAGGACTTCTTGTTGGAGGCATCTGAGCTAAGATCTAGTGCAGGTGGCAGGGTATAACAAGAAGATGGATTGCCACCAGCAAGGAAAAGCAAAATTCATGCCATATACCAAGACTTTAATAAATGTTAGCTATTCTTTTTATTATTTTCATTAATACAATTTACTGTCTCGAATATTGATATTTATTGCTTAGATTAATATTAAATATGCTTCAAACATTGATATTCAGGAGGTTGAAGTGATGTATAAGCCACTTATACACTATTTATACAATGTATAATTATACAATGTATAATATTTGAGCAGAAACCCAAAGGAAGTGAGAGAAGCAGCCAAATAGTGAATCTGAGGAAACATTTTTCCAGGAACAGGAAACATGAAGTGCAAAGAGGCTGAGCAGGAACATTCTCAGCTTCAACAATGGCAAGGAGGGCAAAGTAGCTGAAAGAAAGAGACCAAGAGGGGAATAAGAGGAGAAAATATTGCAGAGAAGCTCAGGGCCAGATGATACAGGATTCTGTAGGCGACAGTAAAGACTTCGGACTTGGCTAAAATGGAAAGCCATTAGAGGGCTTTGAGTAGAGTTTTTTAATAATCAAATTGCATTTTAAAAGGCTCATTCTGGCCTCTTGGTTGACAATAGAGTAGAGAGGTATGGATGGGAACAGAGTTTAGATAGGAGACCATTCTGGGAACAGAGTTTGGATAGGAGCCATACAAAAGGGACAATGATGGCTTCCACTGAGGTGGTAGGCGAGAAGTGGTGACCACAGTGACATTCTAGATACAGGACATTTTGAAGACAGAACTGACAGCTGGGCATGGTGGCTTTTGCCTGTAGTCCCAGCTACTTGAGAGGCTGAGGAGGGATGATCACTTGATCCCAGGAATTTGAGGTTGCAGTGACCTATGATTGTGTGACTGTACTCCACATGGGTGATAGAGCAAGACCCCATCTCAGAAATAAACAAATACATAAAATTAAAGAGAGAGCTGAGAGGATTTACCGTAGTTTGGACATGGGGTACTCAAATATTATGTTAAACTGTTTGCATTATTTATCATACACAGCTCTCATTGCAACCCCATTTCATAGATGAAGAAACCAACCCTGAGGCATATTAAGAGACTTGCAAGGTCACTCATTGAGTAATTAGCAGATCCAACAATAGAAGCCAGGTCCATGGGCTTCCAAAGCCACATGGCTTCTTTAATTTTAAAATATATGCATAAATAGAATAAATAATGGAAAGAAGCCTCAAAAGATGAACTGATCCATGCCCTTGCCCTAGGTGAGCAATAAGATGACCTTGGACAGAACCAAAACTTACACTCAATGAGATCAAGGATGTAAATGCAAGCACGAAAACAACATTTCTGGAACTAATTGAGTTAAAGGCCAATTAAATGGCACTTCAGGAGCCCCACTGTCAGTGCAGTCTTGGCTGCTGTCCCAGCTCCCAGCACTAGGTCAGATATCTTCAGGCCCTCATGTTCTCTCCCAGTCTCTGAAATGGGATAATAATATTTGTCCACCTGACCCATCTCACAAGGACCCAATTCAAAGACAAATGTAAGCAGCATTTTTAATGAGTAAAGCCTGTCCAAAAGAGTGGCATTATCATCACTTTGTAACCGAAAACAAGAAAAGCTACCAGACTGATTCGTTCCATCTTACATGGAAAAACCCTGCCTGTGGGGAATGAAGCACTTTGAACCATTCAAAACCAAGAACTCAGTCATCACAATTCACCATATTGAGTTGACTGCTAACTATACGATTAACTCAAGAGAATGAATTCCTATTCTGGTTATAAACTAGTTTTTGTCATTTCTTTCTTGAAAGATATCCCAGCAGAGCTCTCAAATTCAGTTGAATGTTTAAGTAACTTCAAAGGAGATATTTCTATTTATTCTGTTTAACCTAAGCCATATCACATTTTCTTTTAAATCAAAGTGTTTTTTGAAATTCTTGAGTTCTAGTTCTATGTAGGAGAGGCATAAGAGTGTTCATATGGCCAGAAGGAGAGAGGGAGGGGACTTGAAACTATATTTGCATTAAAAAACACTTTTTTTTGGTAATCAATTGTCCATGTCAAAGAAGAGAGAAAGGAGTTAAGTGGAGATCAGAAGACAGCAAACGTTTCTTCCAACCCAAACCTTGAGGCCAACTCTGTGCTGGAAAAGTCAGAAGGCATGGGTGTTTGCCTTGGTTTTGCACCCAAGTGCTCTGTAACTACAGGAAGCTTTTGGGGCCTCAGTTTCTTGTTAGAAAAATAAAGAAATAGAACTAGTTACCCTCTAAGGTCTTTTTCAGCTTAAAAATTGTGTAAACCTCTGAAGCAATTCTCCAATATATGATATAATCCATCTACTCATTCCTGATCTGACTTTCTATTTTCGATGGTGTACAAAAAGGCCACTAGCACTAGATGGTCATCTAATAATCCCCTTTGAATGTACACCATGTAGCAGAAGCCGTCAGGGCCCCCTACTCTTATCTCTTAGGCCCCAGCACTCCAGTATGAGTATCTGCATCTTTCTTCCTCAGGGCTGGCTTCATACTGCACCCTTTCCCCCAAGTGCCTGGAACAGCTTTCAACCAATGGGTGATGGCATTGATGAGAGTTGAGGTATCTCTAGCTCCCTCCTGCCCAGTGAGGGACCAGGCGTGATAAGAAAGAGGAAAGGATTCTGTATTTCCCCCAGGTCCAGCACCTCCTGGTCACTGGCTTGGTAACATGCCCTCTATCAGCTTCCTTTCCTTCCCTCTCCCACTTGCTCCACTCCACTAAAGCTGGTCTCTGCAATTCCCAAATAAATTGCTTGGCATTTGAGTCCTTGTCAATAAGTCAGCTTCTGAGGGAATCCAAACTAAGACACATTAAAATGGACATTTTAATTCCTAGCTAGTGAGGTTCCCAACTTCACCACTCTATGAGAATAAAGTAGTGTTCTCCAGCAAAAGTCCTTTGAATCATACAATGCCTTTACAGGGAATTATAAAGACAAAGTTTATCTGAGCCTATAATCTATTCCCTAAAAGTGAGGCCCCTTGAGAGCCAGAGTATTAATCTATGATTTACTTCCTTGATGTAGTCCACTGACTTCCTAGAATACACAATAGGGTAGACTCCTCAGCATCCATTATACTCTGGAAAGTTAGTCTCCACTGATCATGGCCATTCTATCCTTTTTGTCAGATATGTGACCAATCAGGAAACTACTAACTGGAGGGTATATTAATTGGGACTGGGTCCCCCCGTGAGTAACACATAAACCTTAAACATGTTAAAGAAGTCTGAAGGTCATTGCCCAGACCTTGTGTGGTATTCCTTCTGTTTTGTTGGCCCACCACACATTCCCAAAGTCACCTCATGCTCCAAGATTGTCAGTGGAGCTCCAGCCAATCAGCAAAAATGAAGAAAAAGCAAAGAAGAGAGTGACCCTTTCTTTACAGTTACTCTGCAAGTCTTCTTGTATCTCAGAGCTTAGAACTCAGGCACATGGCCATTCCTACCCATGATTTCAAAATTAACTGAAACAACATCTTTATCCTGGGCAGTCATGTGTCCAGCCAAAAATTGCGAGTTTTTGAGGAGGAAAGGGAAGATGAATATTGGGGGATAAGAAGCAACTCAGACACAGAAGTGTAGTCATTTGAAGGAGTTCTTCACTCATAAAGAAGAGGCACAAAAGAGATGATCTCTTTTCCTTATCTACATGTTTGATGCAATGCCTCGAACTACTGCAGCCATCTTGTTAGAAATCTGAGGATGAAGCAAACACCACAGTTCACAGAGAAGAGAGATGAAAACAACAGCAATTCTTGATGATGTCATTGTGCTACAGAATTAATCCACCCTGAGGCTTTCCTGAACTCAGATCCTATTATGTACTTACTAATTATTAATTAGAAAGTTAGTTTATCTAGCTTTTTAGTAAATTTCTGTTGACTTTATATTAGTTTTCTATTGCTGTTAAAACAAATGGTCACAAAGTTAGCTGCTTAAAACAACCCCCAGGGCAGCGAAACTACTCTGTTTGATACTATAATGGTGGATGCATGTCATTATACATTTGTCTAAACCCATAGAATGTGCAACACAAAGAGTAAACCCCAATGTAAACTAGGGACTCTGGGTGATAGTGATGTGTCAGTATAGATTCATCAATTGTAACAAATGTACTACTGTGGTTGGCAATGTTGATAACTGGGGAGGCAATGCATGTGTGGAGGCAGGAGGTATATAGGAAATCTCTGTATCTTCTGCTTAATTTTGCTGTGAACCTAAAACTGCTCTAAAATATAATGTCCAACTTCAAAAAAATGTATTCTCTCACAGTGTCTGTGGGTCAGAAGTCAGAAGTCTGGGCACAGTGTGGCTCTGCTGGTTCCTTGGCTTCAGGTCTCACGAGACTGAAATCCAAGTGTTGGCAGGGCTGTGTTCCTTCTTGGAGGCTCTGGAGACAAATCTGCTTCCAGCCTTGTTCAGACTATTGGCCAAATTGTTCTACACCCTTTTAGGATTTAATCTCTATTTCCTTGCTCCATACTTCATTTCTAGAGACTGCCCGCATCTCTTGGCTCGTGGCTTCCTCATCTTCAAAGCCAACAATTGCAGATGGAGTCCTTCTCACACTTCAAATCTCTCAGGCCTCCCCACCTGCCTCTTCTCTCTTACTGGCTCTTCTGCCTTCTTCTAGTTAGGGGTTCATGGAATTATATTGGGCCCACCTAGATAATCCAGGACAGTGTCTTTATACGGAGTTCAATTGATTAGGAAACAATTATATCCACAATGTCCCTTCACAGCTTTCTTTATACTAGCATTTGATTCACTAGAAGACAGGAATATTTAGGGGACAGCTTTAGAAATCTGCTTACCATAAGCTTCTTAGAGCCCAAAACATCCTGATGAACACATCCTCATTGAGACCAAGAGAAAGGCTATATCTGCCTAGGTTGCCTCATTCACAATGGGGTATTGAACTTAAAGGAACTGGCTCAGTGTTGCAAGTAACAGAATTAATACAAACCAATATTAATAAATAATAAAGACACTGGGAAACTGGCCCAAATAATAGGGGAGACCTTTCTTCTTTGCTGTGTTATTTTGCAAAATCTGGCCATTTTGCTGTTTAAATCATACTACTCCTTCATTTTCTCCTAACCTGATGCTTTCTGACCAGATTGCAATGGGTTTTTTTGTTTACTTCAAATCCAATCCCCTAATTTACACATTTTTTTCTCTAAGAGGGATAAAACTAGTTAATACATATTTTAAATACATATGTTATTGATTTCAAACCAGTGCCTAAAAATGTAGCTGCCTTCTAGCAAACCCTACTTTAAAAATACTTGCCTAGAAAATACAAGAGAAAATGGAAAGAAAGAGTAGCAAAATGTGTACAAATATTCTTGGAAAAATAGAATGAAGTGCAAATGTCTTTTCTGCAGAAAATTACCTTTGATAAAATGTTATTGGCTAAAAAGTTTTCTCGGATCCTGATTAGCCTGTAAGTCCATCTCCCAGGTTTATTCTCAATCTCAACTTCTGCCTTCATTCACAGTTAAATCTCTAAATTCTGGCCTTGAGGGTATGTAGACATTACAGATACTGTTTTCCACTTTTGATAGATAGAGCAACTAGGAAACCAAGGCATGAGGGGACTTGGACCATATGAAGTTAGTGGTGGGACCAGTGAGGTATTTACAGGTAGCACCATCTTTTAGGGGACCTTAGGCTTAAGCCATCCTTACTCCCCACCACTCTCAGTGTTTGCAGATCTGTTTTTCATTCAATTCTACAATTTGGCAGATTGGATCCAACAGTGATTTAAACACTCCAAGACAGAGAATTGCTAGTCTCTGTGAGGCTATATCAGATGATAGCCTGAACTCCAAAGACATTAGGTCTGGAATTTTACATCCTTGGCTCTGGCTAGACAGAGCACATGGGCACTCTGCACTTTTCTCTCAGCATTTGGTTAAGAAACTAATTTTAGGCAATAAAGTTGCTGCTATAAACAAACAAAATTGTACTCGCCATTTATGGGGACTGTTATCTATAAATAAGACCTCTGAGCATTAATGATATTGGATATATGGCAAGACCTGTGGGGACAGTTTCATATTGCAATAGCAGTGTCTTGGGATCAAAAATCAGTCCTGCTAATTTTTGTGCAGATGTGCAAAAAAATATTTAGCTCCTTTAGGTTATCTGTTGCTAATCTGGTTTTCCTTTAGAGTAACCCCACTCAACCAGAGGTTAGCAGAGAAAAATTAACAAAATATCCAACCCAATTTTAACAACAATTAAGATTTAATCATTTAGAAAGTCTCTTTAGGAAATGCCTAGTATCTTCTTGGGACTGTAAACCAAAAATAAAATTCTAAGCTCCCCAACGAACTGAATGGATCCCTCTTGCTGGCTAAGGGCATTTCAAAGTTAACCTGAAACACAGGTTCAGGCCATGATGGAAATGGGTGGTCAGACATGCCTCACCATACCTTCTTCCCTTTGTAATTCAGAAACAATAGACCAGCATTAACGTTAAAACAGAGACCTTAAGACCATCTATTTTCTCTGAAGCCTGTTACCTGGAGGCTTCATCTGCATAATAAAAATCTTGGTCTCCATGACCCTTTATCTTTTTTTTTTTCTTTCTTTCTTTTTTTTTTTTTTGAGACAGAGTCTCACTCTTTTGCCCAGGTTGGAGTGCAGTGGTGCCATATCTGCTCACTGCAACCTCTGCCTCCCAGGTTCAGGCAATTATCGTGCCTTAGCCTCCCGAGTAGCTGGGACCACAGGTGTGCACCATCACGCCCAGCTAACTTTTGTATTTTTAGTAGAATCAGAGTTTCACTATGTTGGCCAGGCTGGTCTAAAACTCCTGGCCTCAAGTGATCCACCTGCCCACCAAAGTGCTAGGATTACAGGTGAGAGCCACTGTACCCGGTCAACAACCCTTTATCTTAACCAAGACACTCCCTTCTATTGATTCCAGGTCTCTAGATAAACTCTTTCAATCAACTGCCACTCAGAAAATCTTTGAATCCACCTATGACCTGGAAAACCCCCCTTTCCAGACCAAACCAATGTACATGTTATATGTATTGATTGATGTCTATGTCTGCCTAAAACATATAAAACTAAGCTGTAGCCCAACCACCTTGAGTACATGTTTTCAGGACCTGCTGAGGCCGTGTCATGGGCATGTCCTTAACCTTGGCAAAATAAACTTTTAAGTTGATTGAGACCTTTCTCAGATACTTTTGGTTTACAGGACAAAATGTTTGTCTCTCAGATAGCTTTCTCTTTCTAAGAAGGTATATGGATGGGTGGAGAAAGGACATGACTTTCATATCCTCATGGAAACAGGAAAGAGCCCGAGTCTGAGGAGGACAATGCCATTTGCCTCTGCTGGTCTGGAGGAGATGTCCCTTGTCCCTTGTCCACTCACCCAGTTTGACTGCTAACATTCATAGGCAAGTCTGCACTCACAGGATCTGGTCTCTCACCTTGATCAGAGCCCAGGGACTTCCAGATGATTCAACCTGTCCTTGGCTCCAACTGTCTGTCACCCCAGACATCTGTCATTTGCCTTATTTTGCCCCTGCCCCCCATCAGATACCTATAACTGAGCCTCTGCTGCAAGGCCACCCAGGCCTACTGGCTGTCAGTTCAGCATCCATAACACTAGAAATGAGGTAGGCTCAGGAAATCTAAACATCCAATGTCAGGGGCTCTTCCTGCCACCTATAGAGCACCATCTAGTTTTTGGTCATGTGGCTACATCCTAAATTGGTTTGTAACTGCTGTGTCCTGGTGGAACAGATAATTGGAATCCTTGCTCTTCTCTATCTCTATCCCTCCATGCTGGGCGCCCCTCATCCCCCATCCCTAACCTTCCCTCCATCCCCTAAGACTGTGCCTTAGTATCCAGACAGGATGGGTTTATCATTCAGGGCCATGGCAGGAAACATAAGACACATTGAAATAAGAAGATTCGATATGTTTAATTATTTTCAAAGGTATGACAAAGTTTAGAGCAGTAACTCTCAGAATGTCGTCTGGCGACCTGAGACTCTTTCAGGGATCTGCAAGGTGAAAACTATTTTTATAATAACAATAAGATGTCATTTGCCTTTTTTATTTTTAGTCTCTCATAAGTGTACAGGGGAGTTTTCCAGAGGCTACAGCACATGTAATATCACAAAAGATTGAATGCAGAAGCAGATATGAGAACCTAGCTGTCTTTTATAAACCAGACAGTAAAGTAAAATTATAAAACAATCCCAATCTTCTATTTTTTTGTTTTGAAAAATAGAGTCTTTGTAAAAAAAAAAAAAGTATTCATGTTAACATGTAATGGTTTTATTATTGATATATCTAATGAATTAATACATAAATATTTTAAACTTTTCTTTATACTGCCTAGAGAGCCAGGGAAGACTAGAAATTGTTATAGTAGAAATAGAAAGAAAAATATCAGTTTACTTTTTAGCTGCTGATGTGCAAAATAGAATTACACACCAGAAAAATAGTTTTGCTTACCAGGCCACATTTTGAGAAGATTTTATAGGCTTTTATTTTCTCTTTAATATGTCAACAACCGAGCCTAAAGGGCTCAGGATATCTTCCATCTGCCCCTGGAAGATTTACTCCCCATCCTTGTCCAGACTCCTCTTGGCAGGGGTGGGAGATCTGCATGGACCTCATCAACAGCTCCCTAACCCTCCAGTTTCAGGTTGGGATCTGTCAAAGAGGAGCATCCTTGTCTCAGAGCTGTCTGTCCTGGCAGATGTCCTCTCTCCAACAGAATCCTTTTACATTTAAAAACTATCGAAGATCCCAAAGTGCTTTTGTTTCTGTCTGTTGTATCTGTTGATATTTACTGTATTAGAAATTGATACTAAGAAAAGATGCCACTAGGGTAGAACAGGTTTATTACCTTAAAGATAGGGAAGACTTCTAATATTATGTAGGAAAAAAACTATTAAATGAAAGACTGGTAAGTGTAACTACACAAAATTTTAAATAATATACAACAAAGGGCACCATAAATGAATTTAAAGGTAAAAAACAAAACAGTGAATAATATTTGCAAAATATATACCAGGCAGATTAAATACAGAAATTATAAAGAACTACTCAAATTGATAAGATAAAGACAAATAACTCAACAGAAAATTAGGCAAAGGATATTAACAAGAAATTTGCAAAAGTGAAATCTCACCAGCAAAAAGAAAAAATGAGAATTTAAACACCACTAAAATATAGTTTAAAAAAATTATTCACAGGGAGTAACAAGATATAAAGTAGTTTGATTAGCATCAGCTGTTGGTATAGGGGTGAGAAATGGATGTCACGGTCATTACTTATGGAAGCGTGAGTTGTTCAGCCACTTAATAGGCCAATTTGGCAACATCTACTTAAATGCACATAATTTATGACTGCAATTCTACTGCTAGATATCTTTTCCATGTAACACTGCACAAACACTAGGAGATATGTATAAGGATTCTATTGCAGCATTGTTAGAAATAGCAGCAAGGGTTAATAACTACAAAAAGTGAAGGGAGAACTATGAATGCTCTTCAAGACAGAAATGATACAAATTGGGATTTATTTACAAAATTCTATGTAGCAGTCAAAAAGAAAGGGATGGTTTGATATTTTTACATAAAAATGTTTACTAAAACATTGTTGAGCCAAAAAAAGCAAGCTACAAATTGATATTTACATTGTAATAGCCCACTGGTATTAATAAATACATAAATTTGCAAATGAGAAATTATTGGTACAATAAAAAATAATATACCAGAACACATTGAGATTCATCTCCACGGTGGCATAATAGTTTGACATTAGGAAATTTATTAAAATAATATCCCCTATTAATTGCTCAAATTATATCCAGTAATACTCAGAAGACATGGAACAAATTCAACATTATTTCCTAATTTAAAATTTAAAATCTTTGTAGACAGAGATGGATAATTCCTTGACATGATATGATAATATATGTATAAGACCCCAAAGCCAGTAATATCCTTCATAGCAAAGCAATAAGAGAAGCAATCTTGTGCATGTCAAGAACAAGACATATCATTAGGGAGACTAGATGTCAAATAAGGAAATGGCTACTTAAAAGTGTCTACGTGAGTGAGCCAATGCATTTACATAAGAAAATGAAGTAAGATTTGTAAATGTTGGAAAGAACAGGCAAATTTTTCATGACTTATTGATGATATCATGTGTACTTGAAAAACTCCAGAGAAAAAAATATAGAAACAATAAGAAAAGCCAGTAGGGGAGTCAGCAACAAAATTACAAAAGTCAGTCAATAGTTTATCAATAGCTTTCCTTCCTACAAATAAAAAGATTATAAAATAAAATAGAAAAAAAATTAAAAATAACCAAAAAATAAAAAACAAGTGAAAAAGGTTAAGATAAATCCAAGAGCTATATGAGGAAAGGTTTAAAACTCTATTGTGGGGCATGGAAAAAGACTCGAGTAAATGAAAAACGCCTGGATGGGGAGACTCAGTATTGAATCAGCGCCATTTCTACTTAATGAATCCATTAAATCAATGTGATCCCAATCAAAATACTAGAAATTTTTAGAACTTTTTAAAATTTCAAAAATGTTTTAAACTTTAAAATTTGTGAAATTAAAAAAATTTTAAACCACTGGCTCTGTTTCTCTGGAAAACCATCACTAATTTAAAATTTATATACATACATAAAATATATACATAACCCATGTGTGTCTTTGAGGCATCTGGAAAAAAGCACACCAGCTTGTTGGTGGCTTCCTCTGATATGGGGCACAGAGGACTTCTCACATCACACTATTTTGAGCTGTCAGGTTTTTATAACAACTATTTGTTGGCTTTATAAGAAAAACCTCTTAAAAACTCGGTGGATTTTTGTTTGTATTTTAAGATGATACAGAAAAGCTTTAACATTGCTAACATATAGAATGAATTTATTATACAGCACAATGTAGCAGGATAAACACAGGCTTGGCATTAGAAGGGCTGTGTCCAAATTCAGCTTTTACCCTTACTTACTCTCATTCATTCATCAAACCCATATTTACTGAGATACTAGTACCTCCGTGCTAACTCCTGGAATTCTAGCAGTGAATGAGACAGAACAGACACTTCCCTCATGAAGCAAATAATTCCATTTACTAGTGTGTCACTTAACCTATCTAGACTGCAATTTCCCTATCTGAAAAATGGAAATAGCAATGACCACCTCCCAGATTATTGTGAAAATCAAATGAGTTAACATGTGTGAAAGCACCAAGCTAGTACTCATCATATTATAAGCATATAATATATATCTGCTGAATGTGAAGTATGTACAGTCACAATTGACTTCACTACTCTGGGTTCTTGGTGAAAACTGAAAGACAACAAAACTACTTTTGTTTGAAAATAAATGATGGATAGATACCAATACTCATATACTCATTTCCCGAGGCGATATTGCTCCCTTTTAAGAGTCAGCTAAGATAGAAATATTACTTTATTTGAGTGAATTTGTCAGTGATCCGGTGAGCAAAAGATACTTTTGATATATCAAATTGGCATATGTCATCACAAGAAGAAAGCTTTTGAGATGTGATCAGATTTGTTCATTATTTGCCAGGTTCACATCGTGGAATTCCCAGCTTGAATCTATAAATGCAAAATGACAAAATTGGCATTCCATAATTTTGCTCAAATATTGACTAACCTGACTTTGATTTCAAAATATTTATTTTAAATGTATTCTAACAATCTTTATTTATGATATAATTGCAAATGATTTTGAAGCAATTATTTTTCATTGACTTGCTCAACTAAATCGACAGTGAAAAGAGATCAATAAGAATATGAAGGGAAAGAGAGAATAGCTAATATTTACGTTGAACTCATTGAGAACAGTAAAGTTAATTGCTTTTATATTAATACAACTCTTTTAAATTGACACATCGTAATTGTACATATTAATCGGGTACACTGAGATATTTATATACATATACCTTGTGTAATAACCAAATCACGGTATTTAGCATTTCCACCATCTCAAACATTCATGGTTTCTTTGTGGTGAGAACATTCAAAATCCTCTCTTCTAGCCATTATGAAATATAAAATATTGTTAACTATAATCACTCTTCTGCACAGCAGCACACCAGAATTTGTTCCTTCTAGCTAACTTAGACCCTGTACCTGGTAAACTAATCTTTTTCCATCTCCATTCCTCTCTCCCTTCCCCAGTTTCTGGTATCACTATTCTCCTCTCTACTTCTATGAGATCAGCCTTTTAAGATTCTGCATGTGAGTGAAATCATGTGGTATTTGTCTTTCTGTGCCTGGCTCACTTCACTTGACATAATGTCCTCCAGTTTCATCAATGTTCCTGCTAATGACAAGATTTTCTTCTTTTTATGGCTGAATAGTATTCCATTGTCTATTGTCCACATTTTCTTTATCTATTCATCTGTTGATAGACACTTAATTGATCCCATAGCTTGGCTACTGTGAACAGTACTGCAATAAACAAGGGAGTTTATGGCAGATATCTCTGGCATACTGATTTCATTCCTTTTGTATACATACCCAGTAGTGGGATTACTGGATCGTATGACAGTTCTTTTTTTAATTTTTTGAGAAACTTTCTTACTGTTTTCCATCGTCATTGTACTAATTTGCATTCCCACCAACAGTGTATAAGAGTTCCTGTTTCTCCTCATCCTCACCAGCATTTGTTATATTTTGTCTTTTTGATGATAGCCTTTCTAACTGGAGTGAGGTGATAGCTATTGTGGTTTTGATTTGCATCTCCCTAATGATTAGTGATACTGAGCATTTTTCATTTATCTGTTGGCCATTTGTATGTCTTCTTTTGAGACATGTTCATTCAGGACTTCGGCCCGTTTTTAAATTAGATTTTTTTTTTTTTTTTTTTTGCTATTGAGTTGAGTTCCTTATATATTCTAAATAACTCCTTGTCAGATGTATTGTTTGCAAATATTTTCTCCTGTTCTGTAGGTTTCCTTTTCCCCTGTTTTTTGGTTTTTTTTTATTTTTTGCTGTGTAGAAGCTTTTTAGTTTGATCAAATCCCCATTTGTCTATTTTTGCTTTTTGCCTGTGCTTTCAGATCCTTGTCCAGAAAAAAACTATCAATATAACTTGTATATGTAATGACTGAAAAACATTTCAGTTTGGAAACCAGGTGGTCAACTTGAATTAAAGGTAACCCTTCCGTTTTACTGTAGTAGACGTGATAAAGAGGGATTGCATTTATTTCAGCCAAGGCATTGTTTTTTAGCGTATTTGGATTATTCTTGTGACTCGTTCTCTCTTGTAATAATAAATCACAAGAATAATCCAAACTAAGTAAACAAACAACTAAGAAGATAAAAAGTAAAAAGAGTGACTTTTAAGGCAATAATTTCAACTTTCAAGCAAAAAAAAATGCAACAAGAGGAACCAATAATTCAATTCAGCATACACATTCTGAGCACTTCAAAATGCAGAGAACTGTCCTAGGGGCTAAGCAGACATAGAAATGAATTAGACCTAATCTTTGCCCTCACAGAGTATACATTCTAGAAAGGAAGCTAAGACACATGCATAAATAAGTATTTAATAAAAAATGACATATGTTCTAAGGGCTAGAGGAGAAATAGCTGCTTCTTAACATGTCCAAATCTGACCTTCTGATCTTTCCCATCTAATCTATTTATCTGCAGCTTTCCCAACCTCAGTTGATGGCACCTCCATCCTTCTAGTTTCTCAGGCTAAGCATATTTAATACATAAGAAAATTACAATGGCTCTATCTTCAAAATACATTTAGAACCTGCCCAACTCTCATCAACTCTATTACTACCGCTCCGGTCCAAGTCACTCTTATGTCTTGCCCAGATTACTGCAATAGCTTTTTCCTTCTTTTTTTCTTAAAGACGGGGTCTCATTCTGTTCACCCATGCTGGAGTGCAGTGATGTAATCATGGCTCACTGTAGCCTCCAACTCCTGGGCATACGTGATCCTTCCACCTCAGCCTCTCAGGTAGCTGGGACCACAGGTGCATGTCACCACATCTGGCTAATTAGAAAAAAATGGTGTTTTGTAGAGACGGGGGTCTTATCATGTTGCCCAGGCTGGTCTTGAACTCCTGGGCTCAAGCAATCCTCCTGCATCAGCCTCCCAAATTGCTGGGATTACAGGTGTGACTGACCACGCCAGCCTTACAATAGCTTTTGAATTGCTCTCTCCAGTTCTACTCTTATCACCCTGGAGCCTATTCTCAGCACAGTAACTAGAATGATCTTTTAAAGATGTAAAATACGTCATGTCATGCTTATGCCCAAAACTCCCAATAGCTCCTTATTTCACATAGCGTAAAAGTCAAAGTCCTTATAAGGGCTGACAAGACCCTACATAATCTGACCTCTCATTTTTTCTCTGATTCTTCTCTACCACTATTCCTTGAATATACTAGGCCCACTTGTGCCTTAAGGTCTTTGCGATGGCCATTCCTCTATCTAAAATGCATTTCCTCAGGATATCTCCAGGCCCAATTCCTTTACAACCTTTAAGACTTTCACAGGTGTTTTCTTCTCAGCAAGGCCAACCATGACCACTCTATAGAAAACAGCAACTAGAACTCCCCTCCCATCACGACCTCTGCTAACTGCACTCTTGATCTTCTTCATCCTGTTCCTTTTCTTTTCCTTTTCATACTGTTTCTCACATAAAATCTAATTCTTACATTTTTTATGTTTATGGTTTCCTGTCTGCCTTCTGCCACTAAAAAGTAAGTTCCAGCAATCCCATTTCTGGGTATATATCCAAAGGAAATGAAATCAGAGTATCAAAGACATATCTGCACTCCTGTGTTCATTGTAGCATTATTCACAATTGTCAAGATATGAAATCAGCCTATGTGTCCATCAGTGGATTAATAGGTGAAGAAAATGCAGCACATATACACAATAGAATACTATTCAGTCTTTAAAATGAAGGAAATCACATCATTTGCAACAAAATGGATGACCCTAGAGGACAGGGTCAACTTAAAAGTTGAATTTATGGAAATAGAGTAGAATGGTAGTTACCAGGGGCTGATAGGGGCTGGAGGGTCTTGGAGTTTGGGGAGATATTGGTCAAAGGATACAAAACTTCAATTAGGAAGACTAAGTTCAAGAGATCTATTGTACAACATGGTGACTATAGTTAATAGCAATACATTGTATTGCTGAGAATCACTAAGAGAGTAGATATTAAGTGTTCTCACCACAAAAGATAGTATGTGAGGTAAAGCATATGTCAGTTAGCTCAATTTCCCATTTCACAATGTATATACATATTTCAAAACATCTCAATGTACATAATAAATATATACAATTTTCATCAAGTAAAAGTAAATAAATAAATAAATAAATAAATAAATAGTAAGGTTCATGTGAGTGGTAATTTTGTTGGGTAACTGATGTATCCCAAGCTCCTAGAACATTGCCTGGCACATAGAAGTTTCACCATAAATATTTGCTGAAAAAATTAGATGTTTAACAGATAGAAATTTAATTTAAGAAATATTTAATGAGTATATGTTATATTCAGGATTCTGAGTCAATCTGGAGCTAGAAGGAAAAGTTAAAACTATATTTGAGAGCCATCAGAATAATCCTAATAGCTGAATATATATGTATGTATTGCCAGGGGGAAATACATGAAGGCAAAAGAAGGCAATTACAGACAAAGCTTGGGTGTAGAAGGAAAATGAAAAAGGTTGATACAAAGGATTGTTGGAGAGCTCAGAATCACAAGCATGCCACTTCACAGAAAGGAAGGTTTTCAAGAAGAAAGGGGATGTTCAACAGTGTCAAATGCTGTAAAGAAAAGAGGAGGATAAGAACTGAGAAATGATAACTGGATTTGGTGATTACGTTTCGAAAGCTACCATGACCTTAAATAGAATAATTATTAAAGCAATTATCTCATAAAAAGTTTTACAATGCCTAGTTATAAAAACAGTGTGATGGACTCAGGAAAAGATGTTATTTGCTAAGTGAGAATGCCAAACATGCGTAAGAAACATTTTATGGTATAAGCAATCTTTATTAAATATTAAGCAATAAAAAAATCTTAAAATATTTATACTTCATTGAAAATTCTTCATTTATTGGCCTCTTGAGTAGCAGTAAAAAGTAGAGGGCAGGCAGCATCTGTACTTGCAAAAACCTGAGTTTCAGGTTCTGCCACTTTCTAACTTATGACTTTGGGTAATGCACTTCAACTCCCTGAGTCTCAGTTTTCTCTTCTGTCAGATACAGGTTTAATAACATTTGCCTTATCTACCTCACAGGCTTATTGGGGAGAATAAATGAAATAATGTAAGAAGCGTAAACTACAAATCTCTTCATTCTAGGGTCAATATTACCTGGAGGCAGCATGCTGTGTTAAGAAAACCTAGTTCTTTCTTTCAGCTATGGCTTGACCAGGGCATCAGGCATTCCACATACTCATTGTGTCATTTATTTTTTAAAAAATATCAGTACCCACCTTATCTCCTTTGATGGTCCTAGGGATCTAATGAGATGATGTATAAAAGTGGTTTGCAAACTGTAAAGTACTATACACTTACAAGGAGAAATCTGCAAATTCTGTCTTTCAGACGCTGGGGACAATGGTTCTGAAACCACAGTGGGCCAAAGAATCACCTGGGGAGCTTGGTAGAAATGCAGATACCAGAGACCCCTCCCCAGAAATTCTGTCAGTGGTCTGGAGAACGGCCTGGGCATCTGTTTGGAACAACCACCCAAGGCGATTCTATTGCATGTGGTCTACAGGTCATAAGGCAGAGAGTGCTGAGACTGGGAGTGTTGCAAGAGTATAAGGATAGAAAGGGGATAAAAGAAAATGGAGTCCTTTCCTCACTCCTGCAGATGGAGGTCTGGAAGTATGGGAAAGGATGGGCTTATTCTGAGTCCCTAGGCCTCACTTTTTTTTTTTTCAGGTATACTGGATACATGAAAATCATATATATTGAGCAGGTACAGACTGATGTTTTGATATATGCATGCATTGTGAAATGATGACTGCAATTGAGCTAATTAACACCTCTATCACCTTCACAGTTGCTATTTTTTGTGTGTATGTGGTGAAAACACTTAAGATCTACCCTCTTAACAAATTTCAAATATACAATATTTTGTTATTAACTATGGTCACCATGCTGTACATTAGGTTTTTTGAACTTATTTGTCTTGCATAAGTGGATCTTTGTACCCTTTGACCAACATCTCCCCAACATCCTCTCCCTCAAGGCCCCTGGGCCTCACTCACTCTTAACTCCTACTGGAGAAGGATGGTCTTTCCTCCAAACAGGAAAGTTCTAGAAGCTGTTTATTTATTTTCTAATAGTAAGAGTTTGGTCAGAAAGTAGGTAACTAATACCAAATAATTTTATGAGTTCAAAATTGAAGAAGGTTTTGAACATTAATGAGCAAATTAACATAATGGAATATGGGATTGTTTTATACCAAAATGTTAGCCTCTCCCAGTCCTTGATGCCAAAATGACCAGGCATGAAAACTGATAGTTGGTATGGAGGACAAGCAAATATTCCCTTTCTCCTGGGCATAAAAGTGATCTCTCTCCCAGGTCTCCTTCTGGTTACATCTTAGCCTTTGATTGATAGCATGGTAGGTATGTCAGTTCAAAATGAGACAACCATCTTTGTTGATTTCACAGCTAAGAACTGACCTGGCAATAGTTGTTGTTTTAACCAGCACAAATCTCCTTTCTGCCCCTGAGGTATATCGTTTATTTAAGCACAGGACAGTACTTTTCCCTTAATATAAAATGGAACTATGTTATAGTTCTATATAGCAACACAAAGACAGTGTGGATGGGTGCTAAAATAAAAACAATTAATGAAACAAACCCATGTGGAATCAAAATGTAAGTCCATACTTGCACTGAGTGAAGTATTTCTCAATGGTAAAAATTTCCAAATAATTTTCATCTTCTTTGAAATCTTTTCTCTCCTTATCGTAGATCATCAAGAAATTTCATATACATTTCAGGGAAGATAAATAAGCTGTATCTTTCTCTCAGGAGTGTATAAATTCAACAGACTTTCACTTTTAGACCTTCAAGTTCCCCAGTTTGATTTTACAAGCGTGTGATAATTTCCTTTTGAGAAATAGTCCCAGGAATTTTATTGTACTTTTATCCTTCACTTCTTTTTGTCTGCAATTCTATTACACCACTCATGTCCATGTTTTATAATTTGAAACAGGACCTTTCCTATCTAAAGGAGCACATAGAAGCATTCTATTTTCCCTTGCCAAAGATCTATACCGAGTGGTTCTACTTTTTAGGTCATAATGGGAAAATGTTCAAGTATATGATTCAAAATAAAACATGATACACAATACTCTTAGTGGTGATGGTCATTCTTTTCACCAAATCTGTACAGTGCAGATGTGCTTTAACATGAGATGGAGGAAGATGGTTAAACAAATAACAATATATCAACCAGCCAAATGCAGCATTTTCATTAAAATTACAGAGATGTAAACTATGCTAATATTGTAAATGACAATATGTATACAAAATGATGTTCATAAAAGAACTGCAAAATATAATGTACATGCTGTTTAAATTACTAATTAATTTATTTAAGCTCTACTTTCTTAAAAAAAATATTGACTACTTCAGTTAGACATGGTAGTTTGTGCCTATAGTCCCAGCTACTTGAGAGACTGAGGCAGGAGGATCACTTGAGATCAGGAGTTTGAGACCAGCCTGGGCAACATAGCATGACCCTTTCTCTAAAAAAATATGAATAAATTGGCCACTTTTTTCAGAAGGATATATAACATATAACAAGATAATGGAAATTAGGGAAAAAATTTAAAACAAAAAGAAATCAAGGATGGCTATGAAAAACTTTTATATTGATGCTGATAAAGATCAGATGTTAATTTAGCAAAACATAAAGTTTTATATTTTATTCGTTGTTTTCTTCTGTACAGTCAAGTGGATAATAAGGTATCTTCCAGCCATAGATCATGAAAATCACCAGCCAAAACAGCTTCATGAAGGAAATTATCTCTCTGAGACTGAAGACGTGCTCTGAACTCATAAGACCAGTGTTTCTGGGGCATATTAATTGGATATCAGAAGACTTAAGGGCATTGGTGTAAGCATAATTCTTTGGGCTGTAGTCTCTTCTTTTGGCATGTAAATTCCATCAATCTAAATCAACAAACGAGAACCCACTATATATAAAACACAGTTCCCCATCTCCCTCTCAATTAAAAACAAAATGCCCTTAATCATGATTAGTGTCTGCTTCACACTTTGAGGATAATTATTGCCCCTTTGCGTTTCCCGATTCCAACAAAGCACAGCGCATTTACAAGTAAGTTACAATTGCCCAAGCAAATAGCATTAAGTGCTAAATTTATCTGGATAATCTAAAACAACTAACGGAAAATAAATGCTCCCAGCTCTTAAGAGCTAGGATTCTCAATACTTCAGCAAAGTATTTTAATCCAGTGAAAGTGCTTCAGAGAAGTGAGGCTAAAATATATATCACCACAATCTTGGCATTTATTCCACACTAATTGCATTTTAGTCAAATTAAGTATGAGAAGAAAATGACTCAAAGCTTCTAATATATTCAACTGTCTGCAAGATCACTAAGTTCCCTTAGGTTTGTTTCTTACCTTTAATAAATTAGTATCATTTTCCTTTTAAGAAGCCAGTTTGGCTTGTGGGAGGCCCAAGGAGACAGGACAAAGGTCAGTGAGAAAGTTCAGAGTTTTCCAAATAAGTCTTTCTGACACCAGGAAAGCAACAAAGAAAGGATAGTGCCAGTGCCTGGGAGGTAAAGACAGGGACTTCAGGGAAGGAACCCAGCAGGAGAGGATGGGCAGGTGTGCTACTATCATAGTTATAGTATACTGGTTTTCGTCCACAGTTCCTGGTGCCTCATAACTCTCATAGCCCTCGTTATTTCCTAAGTGACTAAAACAGTAAGCATATCTTTTGTTGAAGTATTTAGCCTTCTGTCCTTGGCTCCTGAAGCAGCTTTAGAACAGCTTCAGAGAGATAAAGGCGGGAGGCAGTCTTTTGTTATAATGCTGGAGTGCATTAGGCCTCAGAAGCGAGCCTCGGAAAACAGAAACCCTCTCTCTGACCTTCTCCTGCCCTCCTTTCGCCTGCTCCCTTTCTCCCCAAGGGAGGCCACAGACACTAAAGATACGGTTGAATCTTCCCCTGCCTTTCTGTCTTGGAGCTGGCCATAAACTATCCTTTCTGTTTGTAGGTCATAAGACCCCCATTTTGGAAAGGGTCCTGCCCTGTGCCCTGGAGAAAGGAATGCTGCAAAGAGAGGCCAAGAAGAATCTGAACAGAGAGGCCTTGCTGGGCTTCACCACTCAGACTATTAGATTAGGTCAGACTCTTTTTGTCCAGTTACATTTCTGCATGGTCGTCCCTGCTTCACTCATGCCCACCCAATGAAGTCTCCATAAAATGCCCAAGATGACGAGGTAAGGAGAGCTTCCAGATAGCCGAACACATGGAAGTTCCTGGATGTTGGCACAACCGGGAAGGGCATGGAAGCTCTGCCCTGCATCTCTTCGCCTATATCCTTTGTGGTATCCTTTATAATAAACCGGTAAACATAAGTGTTTTCCTGAGTTCTATGAGCCATTCTAGCAAATTAATTGAACCCCAAAAGGGGTTGAGGGAACCCCAATTTATAGCTGATCAGTCAGAAGCACAAGTAAAACAACCTGGGCTTGCAGTTGGCATTGGAAGTGCAGAGGGGAAGATTTTATGGGAATGAACCCTCAACCTATGGGATCTGACACTAGCTCCAGGTGGATAGCGTCACTGAGTTAAAATGGGTTGGAGGACATACAGCTGGTGTCTACTGCAGAATTGCTTGCTTGATGTGCATGGGAAAACCCACACACATTTGGTTACAGATGTCTTTTGTGTTGATTGTTGTGGTAGGAAAGCAGAGGAAAAGCAGTTTGAGTGTTTTCCACACAGCAGGTATGAGCCACTTCAGCTGAGGTCAATTGGCCTCACTTAAGGTACCTGCCTGACAATATAATCTCCAGCTAGCATCCCTTGCAGTTCAGTACACCACGGTAGAAGTAATTCACTGATACTAATCTCACGCATCTCCTGGAATACCAACTTGTTGACCACTTATAGCTGCTTGAGTTCCCTGGACTTTGTAGATTGTAGACTACTGATTTTCTTTCCTTGTTTTTTGGGTGGTTTTGTTTTTCCACTGACATCAGGGTTAATACTTGTCCTTTCCATGAAGTTTGAGATATAGTCTCCACTCTACTCAATATGAAAAACACCTATAAGGGAACCATGCTTTAATTTCTACTCTTTTGTCTTAAAGGGCAAATCTAATTCAATATTTTCAAAAAAATTCTGTTAGACTTTAAGCTTCAGGAGGCCAGGGCACATGTATGTTTTATTCACCACTGCATAGGAATCACTTAGCAAAGCGTTGATAGAACAATGGCTCAACATTTAGATTCTTGAGTCAGGCTGCCTAGTTGAAATTCCAAGTTTACTACTATGAGTTGTGTCATCTTTGGACAAGTTAGGGAAGCTCTCTGGGGCTCAGTTTCCTCATTAACAAAATAGGGATAATAATGATAATAGTATCTATCTCAAAGAATTGTTGGTAGGATTGAATGAGATAGTCCATGTAAAACATATATCACAATGCCTTTGATAAATATGTCATAAATGTTCAATATATAAAATAAATACTCAATACACATTAGCCATTCACTAAGTATTTTAAATGGTTTAAAACAGGATATTCAATCTTCTTTGTTGGAAATAAACTTGGTTGATATTGCAGATATATCTCAAAGCATACTAATTGATTTATTACATTTCCAAGTCTTCTTCAGATTGGTTTTTGGTATATATAATTCAATTCTCTGTTTATTTGTCTTCATCAAACTGAAGAATACAAAACTTTGACATAGGCTACTCTTCCTTGGTTACTGTTTTGCTATTTTTATGATGGTTTCATAATATATGTCAGCAAGATAAAGTTTATATGATGATACTGATTCATAAGTTATCTTTATTTTGAATAATCTTCTATTACTTTGGGACTATTTCAAATATTTATCCTAAAAACTACCTTTCGCCTCTTGAGTAAAATTAAATTCACATTTTAGGGTATTTTTAAAGCCATAAATATTACATCTTAGGGTTTTCTTTTCCTTTCCTTTTCAAGTTTATTCCAATGAGAAATGACCTTTCAATGGTGAGTGATGCCTTGAAGAGACAGTTTCTTGTCCTTTGACTTTTTCTTTACCGGAATGGATATTAGGAACTGATTTCTTTCTCCTACTGCTTGTACCATCCTGGCCTCTTTTTTTACTATTTGCTGATCTTTAAAAAATGTTTTTTGAGTTACTTCAACATTTGTAACTACAAGAACTAATCTTCACTATTTTCCCCTACATTTGATACAATTAAATGATTTTTATGAGAGAAATAAGAAATCTGTTTATATTGTTGCCAGTAACCTAGATCCTGAGAAATACTTGGTTCTCCTGCCTTTTCACTATCTTTCTTCTTGTTATTACTCTTGTTTTCATATACTTCTCTATAATGTATTTTAAATAGAGAAATTATAGTTGAATTTAAATAAATTGTTATTCTTAATTTTTGGAAATAAAAACAATAGGAACAAAAGGAACTCTAGCAATCCAAGTTAGGAATAAAATTCCGTTTATATCTTTGGGTGCCACAAACTTAGGATGTATCCCAGTTCTCTCTTGATCTCCCCAACACTGGGCATGTAAATCTCAACGCTTTTGTGTCTTGGTGATTGTTTTGTTTTCTATAAAAAGATGTTGAATAAATGAACTCTCAATTTCCTTGCAGATGCAAAATTTCAGTCTTCAAAATTCAGTCTTCAACTGAATATGTGCTATAAACATAACCAATTATATTGCTGTGGTATTTATAAGAAGTTATAAAAATAGCATAGAGTAATAAAATAGAATACACTTTAACTGGTGATCACTCTATTGAAAAATGTTAGTTGAAAAACGTACTTCCTTGAAAGAAACATTTCTCTCCTTTAATATTAAATAATTATTTAGATATACTTTGTTAGGTGGTTGATGTTTTAAGACTTAATAAAGTGTTAGCACTTTAATAATTATACTTTTCATCCATTAATGGGGATATAAATTTTATAATACTTTACATTTCAATCCAACACCTATATTTTCTCATAGAACTAAATAGAAAATGTTGCTATACAGAACTCCACACTTTAAGAAAATATTTGCAAACTAGGCATTTGATAAAATATTAATATCTAGAATCCATAAGGAACTTAAACAAATCAACAAGAAAAAATCAACCCCATTAAAAAGTGAGCAAGGAACATGAAAAGACACTTCTTGAAAGAAGACATGTAAGTGTCCAAAAACATGAAAAAATGTTCCACATCATTAATTATCAGAGAAATGCAAATTAAAACCACAAGGAGATACCATTTCACACCAGTCAGAATGGCCATTATTAAAAAGTCAAACAATAACAGATGTTGGCAAGGACATGGAGAAAAGCGAAAGCTTATAGACTGTTGGTGGGAATGGAAACTAGCTCAACCCTTATGGAAAACGGAATGGAGATTTCACAAAGAACGAATGTTAAACATTCTATTTAATGTTAAGTAGAATGTTAATTCTATTTTTAGAACAAATAAATTCTAAAAATAGAATTAACATTAACCCAGTAATCCTACTACTGAGTATCTATCCAAAGGAAAATAAATGATTTTATCAAAAAGACCCGCACTTATATGTTTATCACAGCATTATTCATAATAGCAAGGTCATGGAATCAGCCTAAGTGTCCATCAACAGTGGACTAGATAAGGAAGTGTGGTATATATACACCATGGAATACTACACAGCCACCAAAAAAGAATGAAATCATGTCCTTTGCAGCAACATGGTTGCAGCTAGAGGTCATTATCCTAAGTGAATTAATGCAGAAACAGAAAACCAAATACCACATGTTCTCTCTTATAAACGGGAACTAAACAATGAGTACTCATGGACATAAAGATAGAAAAAATAGATACTGGAGACTCCAAAAGCAGGGGAGGGAGGAAGCGGAGGAAGGATTGACAAACTTCGTATTGGGTACTGTGTTCATGATTTGTGTGATAGGTTCACTGGAAGCCCAAACCCCAGCATCATCCGATATGCCCATATAACAAACCTGCACATGTACCCCCCGACCCTAAAATAAAATAATTCTTTTAAAAAAGGAACTTCGCACCTTAGCCATATTTTTGTCTTCGTCCTTGCTCTTGGTTCTTTGTTTTCTATTAGTGCGGAATGATGCCCTTGCACCATCTATTCCTACCTTTGGGGAAGAAAATACCAAAAGCGACAGCTCTCTTGAGGAACAGTTGCCCTTCCTCCCAGACCCAGCAGCAGGTGGAGAAAACCCAGAAATTCTGCTATTTGGCATCGCTATTGTTAAGTACAAAACCATCCTGCCTTCTCAAGAGCCTCTTTGCAGCACTGACTATGAAATGGGCAGCCTTCCTTTCACCTGAAGTGGGAAGAGTTGCTCATTCATTTGAAAAAAAAAATTGACTAAAATAGGATTCCTGTTACTATAAAGGGAGATGTAAAAAATGTGTGTAAAGAAACTTATTCTATTGTTTCACTTGAACATGAAAGTCTACTGCACTACAGAGTATATTCTGTTAAAACAGTCACAGATTTTTTTAAAGTTTTACTAAAAATAAGTTTCTATATAATGGTGTTTCCACTTTTATCATTCCGAAAGAGGCTTCAGAAAAGTCTTCCCATATCTTTACCCATAAAAGCTGTCCCTCAGTCTCCACTTTCAATGATTTATTCCCCATTTCTTGTTCTAAACCAGAATTGAGGTAACCATAAAATTGCTCCCCCACTCCTTTGGGGCATCCAGGTAAGAGTAAGAGAAGAAATCATGTCGGGAGACCTGGGTTCTTATCTCATTTCTTGAAATAACCATCTGTGTGGCCATGGGCAAGTCACTTAACCCTTCTATGCCTCAGTTTCCACGTCTGTAAAGTGAAAGAATTGAACTTGATCCTCTCAAATTTCCACCCTTCTATCTATAAAAATCGCACCAAAATAAATAATTTTTAATAGCTAATTGAGTGAAACAACCCCATTTTAATCTAGTCTGTCTATTATTTTGATGTTAGGAAATATGTATCTGATCAGATTTGAGGAGGAAATTAAAGATTGAAGGACTAAGACAAGAGAGTTAAGTGACTGCATTTATTTTCAAGAAAGTATGCCTATGTGGGGATCTGGAATTTACTGAGATGGGCAAGATGTTCTGATTATTAGCCCTTCTCTATCACTGACAATAGGTTTGAATACTGGGATACAGCATGGGTATCATGGTGGTTTCTAGGTCCTGTTCAGCAAAGGATAAGAATAGCCTAAAACCTGGCTTGTAGAAGAATGGTGAAAATCCACCTTTAGCCAAAGAACATTGGTTATAATTCTGGGCAAAAAAGTATGAAGACACTAAAACCTCATGATCTGTCATTATCAAGGCATGATGGGAAGGAATTTACCAAATAACTTAACTATTTCATTTAAATTCCAATATATCTCATGATTTTAACAATTTTGAGTATAATCTTCCTAACACTTCTAACAGAGTGACCATATAATTTGTCAACCAAAAGGGAACACTTTCAAGACAGAACAGGGATGCTATTTATAATTGCCAGGGCAATGTATCTAAACCAGGACTGTCCCCGAAAACAAGATGGATGGTCACTCAACAGTAACTTTCCTGTGTTCTCAGATGGGCTATTCCATATGAAGTAACTTTTCCACTCTGATTCAAGTCACAAACACTCATTTCACCCTATTGAAATGCAGTAATGCTCCCAGATCTAGAAGATTTTATACCACTGGACCAGTGGCCCTCACACTGTAGTAGCCATCAGAATCACCTGAAGGACTTGTTAAAATGGATTGACGAGCCCCACTCTCAGAGTTCCTGATTCAGTAGGTATGGAATGGGGCCTGAGTATCTGTATTTCTAAATTGTGAAGTGATGCTGCTGCTGCTGCTGGTCCAGGGACCACACTTTGAGAAGCACTGCACTATACTTAGTGGTAATTGCAGATAGCTGTGCCTTTCTTTGTTCTTGTGTCATGTTTTCTAGTTTTTGACCATTGGGTTCTAACTGCCTACTGCCCCACACTGCCACTCCATTTATCAGTGTATTTGTCCCTAACGGTCTTACTTTACTAATTTCTTTGATTCCTTGTAAAGGGTTTCTTCTAATTTCCTATTGACTGGGAAAAATAAATATCCAAGCTTATTAGAATTATCTTTAAAATAAATTATTAAGTAAGCTTATTCATTCACTCATTCATCTGTTTATTCAACCAACATGTATTGGAGTTTCCCTCTGAGCTGTCACATAAAGTAAAAGCTTGAGTTGTATCTATTTTGACTATTTACGTGCCTTGCTTATTTATTTTCTGTCTCACAACTGGGCTGTAAAAAGGTATTTTTCCATATAAATATAAAATAAGTGAGAGATAACTGTAATAGTCACTTGGACAACATGTATTCTAAAATATATCTGTAAAATTAAAGAAAGGATTACAATGACATTGCCTTAGAAACATTGCTATGTAAGAGATATTTATTTATTAAGAAAATGAAGATGTGACATTAATTCATAGTATTCAACCCATATTTGTTATCAACCCTGCTCTTAGGGAACTTATTAGTTATTCACACAATACTCACATCAGTCAAGTCATTGCCATCTTCTTGGACCATCCCCTTTATACAGCACAGTGTCAGTTCATATTTGACTGAGATGTAGGGATTTTACTAAAAATATGATGGAACAAACTCAGTGGCAAAGTGGGCCTTTCTCACAGAAAAGAAATGTAATTTCAGCGAATAAACCTACTTTCAGATCATCTGAAAAGTTTGTGGCTATTAAGTTATGATTCTATTTCTTCAGTTTTTCTTGATACTCCACTAAAAATTCCTTTGACAACAGGAAGTTGTTCTAATAAAAACTGACACTGGAGTGGTGATAAAAGGTCAATAATGCTTATATGCTGAGAGGGAAAAGATAGGCCCCACTGTTGGGTACACTCTGCCTGGGATATCAACACAGAGCATCTGAGACTAGTGCAGTTGAACTAGTGCTGTTCTCTCAGCACAGTGCAGAGCAGTGAGCAACCAAAAAGGAGCTGGGCTTTGTAGTCAGGCACATCTGGGACCCAAATCTTTGCTGTCACTCAATAATATCAAAAAACCCGAAGACTCTCACTGTATTAGTCCGTTCTCATGCTTCTATAGGACATGCCTGAGACTGGTTTTTCTTTTCTTTTTATTTTTATTATTTTATTTATTTATTTATTGAGACAGAGTCTTGCTCTGTCACCCAAGCTGGAGTGCAGTGGTGCGAGCTCGGCTCACTGCAACTTCCGCCTCCCGGGTTCAAGCAATTCTCATGCCCCAGCCTTCCAAGTAGCTAGGTCTACAGATGCGCACCACCACACCCAGCTAATTTTTTGTATTTTTAGTAGAGACAGGGTTTCACCATGTTGCCCAGGCTGGTCTCGAACTACTGAGCTCAGGCAACCTGCCTGCTTCGGCCTCCCAAAGTGCTAGGATTATAGGTGTGAGCCACCACGCCTGGCCAGAGACTACGTAATTTTTAAAGGAAAGAGGTTTAATTAACTCCTGATTACACAGGACTGGGGAGGCCTCAGGAAACTTACAATCATGGCTTAAGGGGAAGCAAACATGCCCTTCTTCACATGGCAGCAGCAAGGAGAAGTGCGGGGCAAAAGTGGAAAAAGCCCCTTATAAAACTGTCAGATCTCCTGAGAACTCACTCACCAGAACAGGATGGGGGGACCCACACCCATGATTCAATTATCTCTACCTGGCCCCTCCCATGACACGTGGGGATTATGGGAACTACAGTTCAATATCAGATTTCAGTGGGAACACAGCCAAACCATATCACTCACTTTCTGGGTTTATCCTTTCTTTCATAATCTAAATGAAATGACTCACGTGCTGACAAAAGTCCAGCTCCTCCTCAATATTTCTGAGGATTTTAGGAGGAGCGACATACATTTTCCCATTTCTCCTTCCTCTAAATTCTTGCTCCCAGACTGACGCTCAATCACCACTCATATCTTCTCTGAAGTAACTGCTGTTCTTTCTCTTCTTCCCTTTACCCCAAACATGGGCCACAACCAAAGTGCTAACAACACAAGCCTCTCAAAGGTAACAAGGTTTGACTAAGTTTTGACTTCAACTAAGAGTAATCCCACACAGTGCAGAAACCAGCTTTGAATTGAACACAGCTTCCACTGTCCCTAGAAATACACAGATCATTTGCAATCAAAGGAGGGTCTTTTTCTTCCTCAGGCTCTGACTTGCCACCAGGTGGCCAGCCTACTCTGCCTGTAAAAGATTCTCCATTCTATTCCTTCCTCAGTCTTCCAGAAATCCTGTCCTCTGCTCAAGTCACCAGTGGACAACCTAAATGTTTCTTTTACTTTATTATGCACAGCAATTTAGTTTCTCAGACTCCATCCTTGACTGGTTGTTGGTTCCTTTACACAACCAAAAATAGGATTTCCTCTCATGAAATTGATTTATATTGCTGTCTTGGAATGTTAATGCAATGACTGTGGTCATCCTTTTGAGTAATATTTAATCTTTCCGATGACAACAGCCATGTGTGTACAAGCCAATGGATTTATCTGAGCCTTGGTTTCCTCACCTACCTCACATGGTTGTTTTAAAGAGTAAATGTAAAAGCCAGCATGACGCTTGCTACATGGTAGCTGCTGATATTAACCATAAGAAATTTCTACTGGAAAGGGAATTAACAGGAGCACCACTGAGTAGTATTAGCCAACAGCCACAGCCAGTCGCTGACATGCCAGACTGAAGGGGAGGGCACCACATTCTGGCACAGTCACTGCATTTCCTGATCTCCCTAGATGCCACATTTTCTGGCAAATACATAGTTAGAAATATTAGGCAAATCCTCACATTCCAGAGCTGAAAATATCCTCCCCCTACCCCAACAGTAAGGGATGGTGTTCCATCTCGCTTATGTTGTTTGCTTCTTTCTCTCAGGGAGGAGAACAGACCTGGACAGGAGCCCAGCTATGTGCCACACGCTTCTGTAATCCATTGCCTGCCATCATATATTTGCTCTGAGAATAAACTGCAGTCACAGTTTTACAAGGATTTTTATTTCCCAGTGAAACAAAGGTTGGTTACAGATCATCTGAAAATTATTTCAGCTGACAAATGAGTTAATGGTAATGAAAAATCTCCTAAGAGCCAACTTTAAAGCAAAAACTAGGAGGTCAACTTGAATCAAGTCCCATCAGCCTACTCCTTGTTCCCAAGTATCCTCTAATCAAAGCCACCCAAGGCTCTCTAGAGAAAGGTTTCTTTTTCCTCCCCTCCCCTCCCTATTCTCTTCCCTCACCTCTCCTCTCATCTTTTTCTCTCTTCTTCTCTCTTTCTCCTTCTCCCTTGTTCTTTCTCTCTCTTTTCTCTCCTGTGTCCTTTTTGGATGTTCCAAGATCACTCCTAGTCTTACAGACCTTCCCCTGACCATGACCCAAGCACTCATCTAAAATTGGGGTGGTCTACATGTTTTGAGGTACATGTACTCTGCACCAAGTGCCAGACCCTCTGCTATGTACTTTACATGCATAATCTGAATTATTCTGCCAACAAAACAATGAGATGGATATTATACCCATTTTAAAGACAGAAAACTGATGCTCAGAGAAAGGAAGGCACTTGAGTGTGGCTACAATCAGTAAATGAATAGACAGGATTCAATTTCAGGTCTGTCCTATATCAAGTCTGTTTGTTTTTCAGCACAAAATACTTTCTTTCTGTGTGAGGCTCTCAGCTCAAGGAAGATTTCCACTGAGACTCAAAGAATTCTGGAGTTGGAAGGAGCCCTAGAGGTCCTCCTGCTTAACCATGTCTTCGGTGTGGAACTGCTCACAGTCTGAAATATTTCAAATTGCATACATTTCTACCAACCTGAAGACAGTGTGGCATTCCTGTTGAAGCAGTAACGGTTCACTATGTTAACTAATTTGATAATGGCGCAACAGCTATCTGGTAACACATGGGCAATTAATATCTATGTTCCTTGAGAAGCTTCATGACACTGATTGTGGAGCCCAATCCTACCGTGAACAGTGGCAATTCAGATATTCATCCTTTGCCACCAATCTATTAATCTATTAATCAGTGGTAAAGAATGAAAAACCCTTTGTAATCTGTGCAAACCCAAAGAGAATTGCATCCTTGGCATATTTTCACCTTTTAGGATCTGGTTACCAATTAGAAAAATTACTTGGCATATCAACTCCTATACAGCAGTTAGTCTCTATAAAAATGGATTTTCTTTCCAGACAATTTAAAAGGACAAATGTAACTGAAAGAGGAAAATATGCATTCCTCCCACCATTAGGAATAGTGTTCTGCATAAAATTTGCAATAATTTCAGCTTTAGCCATTTATTAGGAAATATGATATTATTCCTGGAACCAATACAGACAATCATTTGGAACAGAGATGCCAGGAAAAACATTGTACAGTTTATGGTTTGGCCCTCTTTCGTTTGTCTTCTGGTGGTTATTGCTTTTTCAACACCAGTTCTGACGACAGGACCTTTCAAATGCATTCATTTAAAATAATTATCTGAAGCCCCGGTGCTAGGCAAGGTAGAACACACACTGTATAATAGAAATAGCAATGAGTTTTGAAGCTGGAAGGTTCAGATTAAAATCTTTCCTCTGTTTCTTTCTAGGTGGATAATGAAACATTTAACCTCTGTCTCTCTTGGTCCCCATTCATAAAATGGAAATTATAAAATCATCCATCATGAGGTTGTGCTGAAGATTAAAAAGTGATGGTGACTGTGAAAGTAAATGGTAAGGGGCAATGCTGAAAATAGTGATGATGACAACGAGGGGTTGATGAAGAAAGCAGCATCGCGGCCCCTGATCTCTCAGAAATGACACTCACATTCCACCAAGGGGCACAAATCCCACCCATCCTGTACTTACTCTAGGTTGAGAAGTTTTGCTCCTCAAATAAACAAAAGATAACTTTCTAAAGTAGGATAAAGTTTGCTATATGAATACTAAATAGTAAAGAATTAAAACACAAAAGCTGGCCAGGCGCGGTGGCTCACGCCTGTAATCTCAGCACTTTGGGAAGCTAAGGCGGGTGAATCACGAGGTCAGGAGTTCAAGACCAGCATGACCAACATGGTGAAACCCCTTCTCTACTCAAAATACAAAAATTAGCTGGGCGTGGTGGCACGCACGTGTAATCCCAGATACTCGGGTGGCTGAAGCAGGAGAATGGCTTGAACCCGGGAGGTGGAGGTTGTGGTGAGCCGAGATCGCACCACTGCACTCCAACCTGGGTGATAGAGTGAGAATCCATCTCAAAAAAAAAAAAAAAAAAAAATCTAACATATTAATTAAATGTTCCTAACTCATACTATATGAAAAATTAGTAAAGAGTTGAAATACAAAAACTGAAATATTCATTTATGTTCCTATTTTAACTGCTTCTACTAAAATATATATTTTCCTTTCTTGCAGTTAATTATAATCATTTGAAATTTTCTCTTTACTATTCAGTATAATTTTTAAATATACCAGCCACATTAAAAGTTTTATAAAAGCTGATCAAAAATAAAAACTGATCTTACATGTTGTTTGATGCAACCCCCTCCACTGTTGGTTTGAAAATTCCACCGTTAGAAGTTAATGTGTGGTACAATCTTTCTCTCCCAAAGGGAATAAAGGCAATACAATTATGCAGTCTCTTTTACACTGCGGTTCTTTTCTAGAAATTGGTTCTAAAGAAATATTTGTGAATGTTGCAAAGATTTCCCTATAAATCTGTTCAATGTGTGTTGTCAGTAATATGAGAAAACTGAAAATAACCTAAGGCTTGCATGTGAGTGATCAGATAACTATGGCATTTCTGGAACTAAGAGGGATCATTTTCTTTTTCTTTGTACCCTTCTATATTTTCTACAATAAGCAGCTATTGATTTTTATCAGTTAAATACGTACATTTTATTTTACTAAAATAAATTAGTGGTCATCCTGATTACAGTAATAAGTTTATCAAATGCATTTTATTTCATTCCCTCCTGAGACCCCATTAAAATGACAGAAAAGGGGGTGTTTTGGCATAAACCTACAAAAACAAAGGAAAAACAAGGGAAGTGACAAGAGCCACAAACTTTTGGAAGCTGGAAAGCACCTGAGTCATTGGTAACAGACCTAACAGGATCAAGCCGAATCCTAAACCGACAGTGGGGAAAGCCAAACAGCAGACACCTATACATCACAGAGACTCCCAAAGTCTCAGGAATTAAGTGCACCAGGCACCTCTGGAATAGGCAAAGGGGGCCCTAATGACAGAAAGACTGCCTGAAAGTCTGTTTAGGAAGTTGGGGCTCCTGGGCCTCTCCTTCCCCATTCTGCACAGTGCAGTTTCTCTTCTCCTTGATACCAGCAGAAGGCTGGAAGTGAAGTGTCTAGAGAGGGTAAAACTAGGTCTCTTGATTGGGAGATAGAGAGGCACAGGTAAAAGTAGGGCTACGCTTGAACAAACAGGGAATGAATGAAGTGACATCAGGAGCTCCCCAGCCTGCTTCTTCCACTTGGCTCACAGAACAGTGGCAGCCAGGAGCATAGAGAATTCTCCGTGGACTCTGAGCAGCCCAAAAGAAGAACTACTGACGCTGGGATTTTTCCCAGTTAAACAGCCCAGCAACAGAACCATATAGTGTGGCATTGCCAGGGGTTCCCATTAGATTTTTGTGTTCCAGTGCTAGATATGAGCAGACAGCCAAGGACACAGACAACTGAGGGAAGCCTCTGACATGAAAGGTAGAAACCAGAGTGAACAAAGAGAAAAAAGCAGCTTGAAGGAAACCAAGGCATAAAGGTAAAGAAAGGTTTTTTTTTGGCTGGGTGCGGTGGCTCACGTCTGTCATCCTAGCAATTAGGGAGGCCGAGGCATGTGGATCACTTGAGGTCAGGAGTTCGAGACCAGTCTGGCCAACATGACAAAACCCTGTCTCTACTAAAAATACAAAAATTAGCTGGTTGTGGTGGTGTAAGCCTGTAATTCCAGCTACGGAAGGCTGAGGGAGGAGAATCTCTTGAACCCAAGAGGTGGAGGTTGCAGTGAGCCAAGATTGCGTCACTGCACTGCCGCCTGGATGACAGAGTGAGACTCTGTCTCAAGATAAAATAATAATACTAATAAATAAAAAATAAAATAAAATTTTTAAAAAAGAAAGGTTTTTAAAAAACTATTGTTAAACTATCATTACTAAACTATGATTTAGATTCCCTGAGAGATAGAAGAGAATGTTGCATCCGTTAAACAAGAAGGTGATATTTAAAACACACACAAAGAGACTATTTAGAGAACAAAAAGAGTCCTTAGAAATGGAAGGTACAGTAGAGGAAGCAGAAGATAAAGTTGAGGAAACTCTCAGAAAGTAGAAATAGAAACAGACATAGAAAATAGAAGAAAAAAACCTAAGAACATTAGGAAAAAAATAGTCCTGAGAATCCAACGTCTGAATAATAAAAGTTACAGAGAGAGAAAGTTAGAAAAATTAATTATCAAAGAAATAATTCAAAAAAAATTTCTGCAGGACTAAAGGGCATGACTTACTAGGCTGATGAGGTGACTAAAGCCCAGCCCAACAGGCCCATCTTATGACATATTCAGTGACATCTCAGACAATGGACACAAATGAAAATCCTGTAAGCTTCTAGGGCAGGAGGCAGTAAACCGTGGCTAGTGGGCCACACCCCAACCACCTGTTTTTGTAAATAACATTGTATCAGAACAGCCAAGCTCATTTGTTTGTACCTTGCTGATGGCTTTTTTTCACACTACAACAGCCAAGTTGAGTTGAGTAGTGGTGAGAAAGTCTATGGCCCCCAAAGCCTGAAACACACATCTCACCCTTTACAGAAGTTTGTGCACTCTTGTTCTAGAAAGAAAAAACAGATCACACACAAAAAACAAAGTAAAACTTTCAGGTCTGCAATATCTAAAAAAGTTTCCTCTCATACACCCTTTCTCAGAAAGTTACTAAGGTTGTGTTCCATCAAAATAAGGGAGTGTCTCAAGAGAATGGAAGATTTAAAGTAAAGGAAAAAGATAATTCAACTCAAGAGGGAGGCAAACGAGTACAGGATGTTAGCCCTGAACCAGGCTGAGAAAGCAAGCTGCTCAGACTGGTGAGGAGAAAACGTCTAATGAATCTGGCCGTGAAGAGGATATTTCAGGCCGGGCACAATGGCCTGTAACAACCTATTACAACCGCACTTTGGGAGGCCGAGGCAGTCTCGCTTGAGCCCAGGAGTTCAAGACAAGCCTGGGCAATACAGGGAGACCCCATCCCTACAAAAAGTACAAAATTAGCCAGGCGCCTTAGCCAGGCATGGTGCTGCACACCTGTAGTCTCAGCTATCAGGAGGCTGAGGTGGGAGGATCACTTGGGCCACTGTACTCTAGCCCGGGTGACAGAGCAAGACCCTGTCTCAAAAAAATTAAAAAAAAAAAGATGATATTTTAAAAATTAGGGGAGTGTTTGGGTTTGAATAAGTATAAAGGACATAGAAAACAAAGCAAGTAAACAACACAAAAAATACAATTAATTCTAGAGAAGATAAAAAGTTATTTGAGAAAGGACAAGTAAACAAAATATACTATGTAATTTACTTAGTCATAGTAATATAAACACTGAATATTGATTTAACTGAAAGTATGATAAACTCTTGGGAAGATAGGAAAACAGAAAAAATAATGTGTGGGTTGAGTGTATATAATTTGGGATTTAGAAGAGGGGATTGCTAACAGAGGAGTAAATCTTCATCTTCCATAGCGGGAAATCAGTGGATAGCTCATAGACCTATAATATCATAAATCAGCAAAATTAGCATGCTTAATTAGAAATATAGAGGTAAATACCACAATAACCAGGTAAAAGTGTTAAAATTGGTTACCACTAGTGAATAGAAATGATGGGAAGAGGAAAGAAGGAGGCTATTTTTTCTAAAAATTCATGTAGGACTCTTTAACCGCTTATACTATATCCACACATGACTTAGATTTCTAAAATATTTTTTAAATTTTAATTAAAAATTAAAACAATGCATATGGATATTCAATGAATATTAGATCAGTAAGCTACCTTAAATATCACCTTGCCTGACTTTATTACTTCATTCATAAGGAAACCATGACCAAGAGAGGTTTAGTGGAGGGACAGGTCTAGATAGGACCTAGGTGTGGTGTCTGAGTCTATTTGCAGTACATCCCCAAGCAGTCCTCAAGTTCACTCAATGAGTTTTTTAAAGTTCATGGCATAGTTGCTAACAGATTAGTATAACTTAATAGAGTAGGCATCTATTGTTTTTACCTGTCCAGAGTCTCTTCCTTCTGCTGATAACTCAAGCCCATTTCAGTGTTGAGGTGGCACTAATCCTCCCTTCTCCCCACTACCTAAATGTATCAGGGCTGCCAAACTAGAATATTACACACAACCCTTCCCCTAGTCAAGCCACAGGGATGAGCACATGACTAAGGCAGGATAAACTATTCTTCTCCGCCATTTATTAAATAGAATTCTTGAGAGAAGATCTTTACTCGCCTTCTTTTTAGATTGTGAACTGACTGCTCTTGTTCTAACTCATTTAGTCCTCATAAAAACCCAATGAGGTTGGCATTATTCTACAGATCAGTTAACTGCCACACGAGCAAGTTAAGTAACTTACCCCAGAATATGTAACTAGTGTATGATGGATTCAAACTCAGGCAGTCTGATTCCAGATTCTGTGTTTTTAACCACTTTGCCCCTATAGGGGTTATTTGCATTTTACTTCTCACACATTCATATCCCCTCTGGTGATAGTACCACTGCCAAGACTTTCATGTGGGGGACCCATACCCTCTACCCACTCTCAGTCCAAATGGTTAAGGTAGGGTTCTATCCTAGAACTGGAGGTAAACTGGTGACCCAGGCCTAACCCATCAAAATACAGTCTCACCCTTTGGTCAGTGATTGGTTCAGGGACCAACTCATGACCCAAGCTAGTTCAATCACAGCAACTCTCAGAAACTTTTCAGGGGCTATTGGCAAAGCTTCTTGCTCTCTTTTCACCCAGACTTGAACCTATGGTAATGTGAGATTGAGACTTTTGTAGCCATCTTGCCAGCACATGGGTTCTGATGTGAAAGCCACAGTACACAGGAAAACGAAGCAGAACTGACTCAACAAATGGAGAGGGATGAAGCCGTAATGATATGGAGAGAGATGAGGTCCTGATGACATTGACACTAGACTCTAAGCTCCGTGAGGGCACAGAATGCTACATGTTCAGTTGGCAAAAATTTGTATCACCAGTGTCTATAACAATGTCTAAGACATAGGAGGCACTTGATAAATATTATTGAACATATCATTTGATTCCCTGATACACATCATCCCTAGACTTTCCAATTACATAGACCAGTAAATTTCCTTTTATGGCTAAGACATTTGGAGTCAGGTTTCTGTCACTGGCAACCAGGGTCCTAACTGCGTTACCATGCTTTTAAATAAATCCACCCTTCTCAAAAATCTCCCCAAAATAGCTGCTCCTTCCCTAGCAAAGCCTATGCTCATCAATTTGCACAATATTCCACCTCCCCTTTTAATGGGCGCAGTAAATTGACGTGCAGTTGTCTGCAACTTGAACTAGAAATCGCAGCTCTTTCCTTGCCCAGTTGCTACTTACAACTAATCCAACCACTTGGTCTCTTTATTTATTTTTTTGAACATGTTTTTTCCCATTTTTAAAATATTTTATTTATTTTGGATTCAGGGGATACACATGCATGTTTGTTACATGGGCATATTGCATACTGGTGGGGATTGGGTTTCTGGGGCCCCCATGAGCCAAATAATAAACATTGTACCCATTAGGTAATTTTTCAACCCTCACCTCCCTTCCACCCTACCCCCTTTTGGAGTCCCCAGTGCCTTTTATCTCCTTCTTTATGTCCATGTGTCCCCATTGTTTAGCTCCCACTTATAAGTGAGAAGATGCAGTATTTGATTTTCTGTTTCTGAGTTATTTCACTTAGGATAATGACCTCCAACTCCATCTATGTTACTGCAAAGGACATAATCTCATTCTTTCTTATGGCTGCATAGTATTCCATGGTATATATGTACCATATTTTCTTTATCCAGTCAACAGCTGATGGACACTTAAGTTGTTTCTGTGACTGCTGGTATGAATAGTGCTGCGATGAATATATGTGTACAGGTTTCTTTTTTATATAATTTGTTTTCTTTTGGGCAGATACCCAGCCAAGGGGTTGCTGGGTTCAATAGTAGTTTTATTTTTAGCTCTTTGAGAAATCTCCATGCTGTCTTCCACAGAGATTGAACTAACTTACTGATCTTAGGCAAAGTCGACAAAAATAAACAATGAGGAAGGACATCCTATTCAATAAATGGAGCTGGGAAAATCGGCTAGCCATATGCAGAGGAATGAAACTGGACCCCTATCTCTCACCATATACAAAAATTACCTCAAGATGCATCAAATACATAAATGTAAAACCTGAAACTATAAAAATCCTAGAATAGGGGTGTCCAATCTTTCTGGCTTCCCTGGGCCACATTGGAAGAAGAAGAATTGTCTTGGGCCACACATAAAATACGCTAACACTAATGATAGCTGATGAGTTTTTAAAAATTGCAAAAAAAGTCTCATACTGTTTTAGGAAAGTTTATGAATTTGTGTTGGGCTGCATTCAAAGCTGTCCTGGGCCTCGTGCAGCCCATGGGCCATGGGTTGAACAAGCTTGTCCTAGAAGAAAACCTAGGGTAAACTCTTCTGAACATTGGGTTAGGCAAAGAATTTATGATGAAGACCCCAAAAGCAAATGCAACCTAATTAAACTAAAGAGCTTCTGCATTTTCTCTCTTTATACCCTCATCCCTTATAGTTGTTGAATCAGCTTTCTCTGCAGATTGTTTTTTTTTTTTTTTTTAGATGAAGTCTCACTCTGTCACCCAAGCTGGAGTGCAGTGGCGTAATCTTGGCTCTCTGCAACCTCCACTTCCTGGATTCAAGCAATTCTCCTGCTTCAGCCTCCTGAATAGGTGGGACTACAGGCATACGCCACCACACCTGGGTAATTTTTGTATTTTTAGTAGACATGGGGTTTCACTATGTTGGCCAGGTTGATCTCGAACTCCTGACCTCGTGATCTACCCGCCTCAGCCCCTCAAAGTGCTGGGAGTACAGGCGTGAGCCACCGTGCCTGGGCTCTCTGCAGATTGCTAAAGAAAAAATTCCCATTAGAAAAGAGCAGACAGAAGTTGATTTTATTCTGATGCTATTGCCAGCCATCAGGGAGAAAGTACAGGGCAAGACTGTACCCCTTTCATAGAGACAAAGGGCTAAAGAGTTACTAAGAGCCGGGGTGAGCAGATTACAGATGACTCGTGTATGCTAATTGCCTTCCCCAAAGGAAGAGTAAACTTTTTCATATCTTCCTGCAAGGAGGTAATTTTACAGCTTGAAAAAAGAAGCCCACCAAAGTTAGACTCCAATCCTCTCACAGACACTGAGAGATGGGGCGCTGTCTTCCTTGACTGATGATTACATTTCAAGGGGGTGGCTTGCTCCTTGGTGCTTGAAAAGACATTCCTGAGTTATAAAACTGGCAAGAGGCTTTTTTAAAAATTCACATCTCAAAGGGGCTGAGGAAAGATTTGCAATGATAAGTTTTCTAAAGTAAATGCTCTAAAAGAAGGGAAGTCTGGGGCCCAGAGTCAAAAAGAAGCCTGTCTAAAGTCTATTCAAGCTGAGGGGAAAGTAAGGGCCATTTTGGTCAAGATTTATCGGAAACTGGAAGCAAACTGACCTTTTATGATTCATAAGACATCTGTCAAAATGTTCTAGTTTCACTGGATTTCCTCCTAAGAGGAATAAAAACACTTATTTTAAGAAAACTTTCTGAAAAGAGTTAACATCATGTCCAGCAAAATAGCTTATGTTCCCCTGTCTAATACTCATTAGTCCTCTTAGAACACAGTGAAATCTGTCCTGGGTAGAGTATACAATCTCTCATCCTATATAGTCTTCCACAGAAACTACCCATGAGTTTAAAAACAGCCTGCTTTAACCTGTGCAATGGTTTGCAGTGGTTACCAACTGCTATGGTCTGAAAGTTTGTGTCTCCCCAGACTTCATATGTTGAAACCTAATCACCCATGAGATAGTATTCAGGGGTGAAGCCCTTGGGAGGTGATTAGGTAATGAGGGTGGAGCTCTTGTGAATGGAATTAGTGCCTTTATAAAAGAGGGTCACGTGAATGGAGTTAGTGCCTTTGCAACAGAGGCCACTCACCCCTTCCACCATGTGAGGACACAGCAAGAAAGCACCATCTATGAACGAGGACGCAGGCCCTCACCAGGCACTGAACCTGCTGGTGCCTTGGGGATTTCCCTGCCTCCAGAGCCATAAGAAATACATTTCTGTTGTTTATAAGCTACCTAGTTAATGGTATTTTGTTGTAGCAGCCTGAGCCATCTAAGATACCAATAAAGAAGAAAAGATGGTGTGATGGCAATCAAAGCCCTTTCACTGCAGCAATTTAGCAACTCTCCAAAGGGGGAGACTAATGAATGTAAAAGCCATATCAAAGAGGAAATAGAGTTAAGAAGTTGAAGGAGTTGGGCTCAGTCGGTGGCTGAGCCCACCTATAATCCCAGTACTTTGAGAGGCCAAGGCAGGCAGACCTCTTGGGCCCAGGAGTTCAAGACTAGCCTGGGCAACATGGTAAAATCTCATCTCTACCAAAAAAAAAAACAAAAAACAAAAATTAGCTGGGCAGTGCTGGCGCATGGCTGGAGTGGAAGCTGAGGTGGGAGGATTGCTTGAGCCCAGGAGGTCGAGGCTACAGTGAGCCGCAATCAAGCCACTGCACTCCAGCCTGAACAATTGAGCGATATCCAGCCTCAAAGAAAACAAAAAAAAGGAAAGTTGAAGAAGAATCTTCCAAAAGTTATGGGGAAGATACACAGCAGATGGGCACAGCACAGTGTGTGGGCCAGCACAGAAGAGAGGTGGTGTTTCTCTCTGGATTCACCCAGAATTTCTACAGTAGCATTTTCCCAGGAAGCACAAATTCCTCAAGACATTCTGCAGCTGTTCTTTGGTCAAATCATTTTGATAAATTCTGAAGACTGTGAGTGAGCTCCCCACTCCCCTAACTTGGGGTACAGAATACATATGACTGTACCAAAGGCTCAGAGAGACCATGTGGCAGAGGCCAACTTAAATGAGTTTCCTCAGTGTTTTCAAATGGACTGGACTACAGAACCCCCCCTTTTTTTTTTAGATAACTTTTTTTTATTAATCATGTATTAATCTCTCCAAACTACTGTTTGAGGCACTGTTCCATTCCCTGTCTCCCCTCATTGTTTCCTTCGAACAACCTCGACAGTCAGTAAGGGTTTGGCTCCTGCACTCACTGCCTGCTGCTGTCTGAGCTTCTGCCTCCTCCTGAGTCCTGCATGAGTGGCTCCTTCTTTGGTCCCCTTCATTCCAATGACCTCACCCCTCCAATCTACATCAGCTATCCCATCTCATGGTCACATCTTACCTAGATCATCCCCCAGAACTACTTCTCCTCTGAAATCGTAAATGTAGAAGTTCTGCCTCCGTCAAAGCAGTAGATTAAAACACTGTTCTGGGATGATGATGATCCCATCTTAAATCCTTGCAACCTAGAGTTCTAGAAAATTAAAAGGAACCAAAATATTGTCAAAATGGAATATTGCTAAAAATACATTTATCTAGTCATAAACTGTTCTGTTTGCTCAATACTAATAAATTTTGGCATTTTTTTGATTGTCAAATCAGTAGTGCCATTATTTTTAGGCCCATTGATCCCTTTCATTAGGTTTCCTATTGAAACATTTGTCTGGTGGTGTCAATGTTACAGATCAGATTGCTGACACGACTGGAGCTGCCTATCCAAAGATATGCATTAGCTTACATTTTAAAAAGAACAATGTTCTGTCTAAAAGTATTTGATATGGTTTGGCTCTGTGTCCCTACCCAATCTCATCTCAGATTGTAATCCCCAGGTGTCGAGGAAGGGACCTGGTGGAAAGTGATTGGTTCATGGGGACAGTTTCCCCATTGCCGTTCTTGTGAGAGTGAGTGAGTTCTCATGAGAGCTGATGGTTTAAAAAGTGCTTGGCAGTTCCCCCTTTGCTCTTTCTCCTGCTGCCTTGCGAAGAGGGTACTTGCTTCTCCTTCATCTTCCACCATGATTGTAAGTTTTCTGAGGCCTCCCCAGCCATGCTGAACTGTGAGTCAAATAAACCTCTTTCCTTTATAAATCACCCAGTCTCAGGCAGTATCTTTATAACAGTGTGAAAATGGACTAATACAGTTTTATTTTTAGTGATGTTGAATTTTCTTAAAAGAAGATTAAGATATTCCGATTTGTTTTGAAGGAAGAAAAGAAGAAAGAAAAGAAGGAAAGAAAGAATAAAGAGAGGGAAGAAGGGAGGGGGTGGGAAACAAGGAAGGAATGAAAGAAGAAAGGAAAATGGGTAGGTACAAAATGAAGGGAAAGAGTCCCTACCACTCTTTCATCCTTCTACATCTCCTTTGTCTTTGTCCAAAAAAATCTTATTGGACTTCACCAAGATCCTCTCCTAGGCTATCAGGACCTCCTGAGTTTTCTTCTCTTCTTACCTGGCCCTAGAAACAATCAACTCAATGACCTCTATCAGCTTCCTTAATTCACTTACCTCTTTGCCTTATACCTTAATCCTACTCTACTGACCCCTAAACTTGGATGAATTCAATAATTTATTTTCTCTACCCTTACTACTGGGAAGTTGAGTTCCATTGGAGACACTCTCAGAACTTTATATATTGACAGTATCACAAATTAAAGTTTGCATTAACAGAATGCCCCCCAAAACGTACCCACACCCTAATTCCCAGAATGTGTGAATATGTGACCTTACATGGAAAAAGGGACTTTGTAGATGTGATTAGGTTAACACTCTTAAATGAGGAGATTATCCTCTTATTCAAGTGGGTCCAATGTAATCAAAAGGGTCAAGATCAGAAAAAAAAAAAAAAAGTCACAACAGAAGCAGAGTTTGGTGTGATGTAGTTTGAGGATGAAGGAAGGGGCCATGAGTCAAGTAAAGCAGGCGTCCTCTAGAAGCTGGAAAAGGCAAGGAACAAATTCTCTCCCTGGATCTCCAGAAAGAACAGAGCACTGCCAACACCTTGATTTTAGTCCTGTAAAAGTCATTTCAGACTTCCATCCTTCAGAACGGTAAGATAATACATTTGTGTTGTTGTGAGCACCAAGAATGTGGTAATTCATTACAGCAGCAATAGGAAACTAGACGGTTTCCAGGCTCGGAGGAGTCTTCAGATTGTGGTAGATCTACTCCAAAGATGGCTGCTATCAATCCTTCCCTCCCTGTATGTGCATGCTGCTCTTTCCTTCAACAGGTGGAACCTATTTTCCTTCCTCTTGACTCTGGGTTGGCCTCATCACTTGCTGTGACCAAAGGAATGATTTGGAAGCGGCACCATGCCAGTACTAGGCCCGAGGCAGCTTCTGCTTCCTCCCTGTTGGAATCCAGCCATCATGTAAGAAGTCTAACTATCCTGAGACCATTAGGCTCTGAGGGAGTCCAAGTTGTTCCAGGCATCCTCGTTGAGGCACCAGACACATAAGTTCAGGAACCACCTTGGACACCATTTGTAGAAGAACTGCTCAGGTGACTCTAGCCCAGATTGCAGAATCATGAATAATAAGTGGCTGGGTTTTAAGCCACAAAATTTTGGGTGATTTGTCCTGAAGCACTAGAGAACTGAAACAAAAGTACTTTCAACTTGGCACTATTCAACTTCTCCCATTTCTTTACTTATCTCTTTTTGCAGGTGATCTTTTATCCTACTTCAGAGAAACTAGTCGCTCCAGCATTTCTTTCCATTGGCTTCAACCTCAACTTCCCCTGTGATATAGATAGCTACATTGACCCTCTGGTCTTTCTTAGAATTGCCCTTCTTAATCTAATCCCTTTTTGCTTCTTTTGAGATTTTGATCTTTCTGTATCCTCAGTCACTGTCATTCTTCCCTGGCTCCTTTCTTCAGCCGATAAACAGGTTCATTCCAATTCCTTTCCCTTTAGCTTCAAGTTATTGCCCTAATTCTTTCCTTGTGAAACTCATGCTTCCTGGGAATAGTCTACATATGTCACGTCCAGATTCAGTGCTCAGCCAGGTAGTAGACTAACCCAGGTGAAAACGACCTCATCACCATGGTTCCAAGGCAATAATGCATGTGGGAATGGAGGAGGGAGTACTGGGGAAGGAGATCCCTATTTAAATAGGGTCTAGTTGCCAAAACTAACAAGTGAAGATGGGTGATTGCCAAGAAGTTACCAAAGAGTCAAGGAGGGGGCAAATCTGCAGGAGTAAATCTACCATGTAAGCAGGATCTACCATATAAGCAAAGTCCAAAGCGTGGGGCGGTGGGGGGCCACAGGGCAAGGGTGGGTTCAGTTCAGCCCAACCAAGAGAAGGTATAGAGTTAGATCAGCCCAACCAGGAGAAGGCATAGAGTTAGATCCTCTCTAACTCAGCGCATACAATTGCTGTTGCTCAGATGGACAAACAGGACCCTCTCCCACAGAAGAACCTGGCTGCCCCAGGCTTTCTATCTAGTGGTGAGGGCTCCATCCCTATACTTCATAAACAACATTCAGAAAATAGTTAATGCATGGATGCCTACAACAAATCAGCATTTCTGAATAAAATAATATTGAGGTAACATTACCAAATTCATTATGTCAAATGCTTTTTTCTTAAAATATATTCACTTTGGATCATACATAACAAAAAATTTGCAAACTAGGTTTTTCAAAATAATAAATGTTAACATTTCTGCAGTGCCAGTAGGTGAAATTAAAAGCATAGGCTTTGGAATAAGACTGTGTGCTATGCAGAAGTGTAACCCCCAGGCCTCTAAAACATGTCCTAAAGTTGGAAAGTGAAAGCATTACCTTATATGGCAAAGGGGAATTAAAGTTGCAGATGGAATGAAGATGAATAGTTAGCTGCCCTTCAAATAGGGAGATTATTCTAGATGATATATGTAGGCAATATATTAATAGTAATCACAAGGGCCCTTAAAAGTAAGCAAAGGAGATAAAGTGAAGGTCAGAGTAATGCAGCATGAGAAGAACTCAATTCTCCTTTGTTGGCTCTACAGATGGAGGAAGGGGGCCATGAACGAAAGAATGTGGGCAGCTCTAGAAGTTGGAAAAGGCAAGAAAATGGATTTTCTCCTAGAGCCTCCAGAAATGAATGCAGCCCTGATGAATCCTGATTTTAGTTCAATGAAACCTGTGTCAGACCTGTGTCCTGCAGAACACAGAAATGTGAGATAAAAAATTTATGTTGTTTATGCCACTAAATTTGTAGCCATTTGTCGTAGCCGCAAAAACCAATACAGACTACATGGTTCCAATCTTGACCATCATTTACTACACATGGGACTTTGGGAAAGTTGGCTAACTTTTTTTTTCCTATCTATTAATCTGTACAATGAGACTAGTAACACCATCTACTTGAGGACTGAATGATGTAATACACAGAATACTTAGAATAATGCCGGATACCTAGTAAGTGTTCAGCAAATACTAAATGTCATTATTTTTCATTGCTGTTCTTTACTTACATTCTTTGATTTTATCTTCAGATTTTACCTAAGAATATACTTCAAATATATGTTTTCCTCTTTCCATTTAAACAGCACAAGAAAAATATCTACTAAATGCTTAATAGCCTTAATGTCAAGGCTTGACTTGCCTGGAGTACCTTCTTAGAATGTTTTGTTTTTAGTCTTGAGCAGTGAACTCGTCTTGTTTCTAACTTGCTAGAACAAGCCATGCTAACACCATTTTTCAAAAGAACTTTCTTACTTCTTGACGACTTAATTATAGTGCCACTGGTTGATGACTTTGCATTTGAAACCAAGACCTTGAAATAAACACAGTCATTTCAGTTCTTGATACAAGTGAGTGAAAGAGCATTCTGTGATTAGCTTGTCGGCTTAAGAGTGCATGATGGCCATGGGATAAAATTAACTACACTTGCCAATGACCTGATATTCATTAGAGATTTTGGTAGTTCCTAAACTTTTATTCTTTATGAAGTTTATTGTGTTTGATATATTCAGTATGTTTGCAGTACATCCAGTTATTTTATTTGGGAAATGTACTGGTGTTACAATACTTAATTAACCTAAATAATTTACTTTTTCCAAAATGTGTCACAAAAGAGGATTTTTGTTAGATACATAAAACATACATAAAGTCCCTTTATTTTATTATTATTATTATTATCATTATTATTTTTTGAGATGGAGTCTCACTCTGTCACCTGGCTGGAGTGCAGTGGTGCGATCTTGGCTTACTGCAACCTCCGCCTCCCAGGTTCAAGTGATTCTCCTGCCTCAGACTCCCAAGTGGCTGGGACTACAGGCATGTGCCACCACGCCCAGCTAATTTTTGTATTTTTAGTAGAGATGGGGTTTCACCATGTTGGCCAGGATGGTCTCGATCTCTTGACCTTGTGATTCATCTGCCTTGGCCTCCCAAAGTGCTGGGATTACAGGTGTGAGCCACCATGCCTGGCCTAAAATTCCTTTATTTTTAATAGGTTCTGGGATCCTCCCAGAGATCACAAATGTAAATAGCATCCATCTTCATGCCTGCAAAGTACAAAAAAGAGCTGGTCTTGCATTAGTCTAAACAGTTCCACTCTCCTAATGGTTATTAATAAGAAGAATTTCTTTTATAATAACTGACAGCAATATTCATAATTAAATACCAAAGAGCATTATTTGGAAAATAAGCTTTAGTAATGCACCACATCTTTGCCTGTTTCAATGGCTGGTGAAACAGAATGGACTGAGCTTCATTATTTGCCTTTCTTTCTCTCTTCCTTCTTTTCTTTTCTCTTTTCTTTCTTTTCCTTCCTTCCTTCCTTTCCTTTCCGTCTTTCCTTTCTCTCTTTCTTTCTCTTTCTTTCTTCTTTCTTTTTCTTTTCTTTCTCTCTTCTCTTTTTTCTTTTCCTTTCCTTTCTCTTTCTTTTTCTTTCTTTCTTTCCCTTCCTTCCTTCCTCCTTCCTCCTCCCTCCCTCCTTCCTCCCTCCCTCCCCCTTCCTTCCTTCCTTCTCCCTTCCCTTACCTCCCCTCCCTTCCTTTCCCTTCCTTTTTCTCTTTCTTTCTTTCTTTCCTTTCTTTCTTTCTTCCTTTCTTTCTCTCCCTTTCTTTTCTTTCTTTCTTCTTTCTCTCTTTTCTTTCTTTCTCTCTCTCTCTTTTCTTTCTTTCTCTCTTTTCTCTTTCTTTCTTTCTCTCTCTTTCTTTCTTTCTTTCTTTCATTCTTTCTGCCATGTCCCAGGATTTGTGAAATTCTATCAAAAGCTAAATTATATATTATTTAGAACTATATACACAAGTGATAGAATTGATTTTAAAACCCACACAATTCAGAATAGTGCCACCTTTGGAGGAAGTAGGGAGATATGATGGGTGAAGAACATACAGGTGGCCCCGGTGGTATGGGTAGTGTCAGAGTTCTGGTTTGGGTGATATTTCCCCAGGTGATTGTTCTATTGTTATGCTTTATAGTGTACTATGCTGGAAATTTTTTTTGGTATATCAAATATTTATTTTATAAAAGAACAAACAATCTCTGCTTTACTGAGCTTGTAGTCTTGTGTGGTCTCCAGAACTTCATTATTTCTTGTATCTTACACTGTAATCATTTTCTCCCACCCCCTCTGTTTTTACAAGTCTGTCACTTCTTTTTGGGAAAAATATCAAACTATATAGTCCTAAATTAAAAAAAGAAAGGAGTGATGAAAGAGCATTTTGAACTCACATGTGATTGCCTATCCTGGTTCAAAGAACCAGAGATCATCACTGTCTAATGAGAGAGGTGGGTGCACTTGCCTGTTTTCCTGTCTGTTTCCTTTTTCCTTGGGGCGGGGTCAGCCACCTGCACACCTTGTGTATAACATGGTGCTAAATAGTAGAAAGGCAAGTTTCTGGATCCTCTTTTACCACTCACTCATTGTGTTACCTTATGCAAGTAACTAAATGTTCAAGTTTTTAAAAAATTTATTTACCAGTGTCAGAATGCTCACATATATAACCTGCCCTCCGAGTCTTTTTATAAGTATATACTTACAAACATGAGAGCATTTTTAAAAGTTAAGTGCTATACTAACGATGCATACTGCTGTAAGCATTTTTGTTACAATCATGTGAATTTGAAAACAAACATTTCTGGAAAAATTTGTGCCTATAATACAAATAATAAGGTACAAGGGGATGGCATGGCAGAAAGAAGGTAGATTTATGTATTTGTGTTCAGATAAGCTTGGGTTCAAAGCTTGGCACTGCTTGTTATTAGCTAGGCCTTCTTTGTCAAGTATGTTTATTCACTGGAACCTCAGTTTCTTCACCTGCAAAATAGGATAATCATACTAGGCTCATAGGGTTGTGGAAAGATTAATTCAACTACTTTATTATGGTCCTAATAACTCTCTGCTAGTGGGAATGAAAACTGGTACAGTAACTATGGAGGGATATGTGGCAACATCTATCACATAAAAAGGATATATATTTTGAACAAGCAATACCACATCAAAAAATTTATGCATACAGTCTCACACAGCTAAGAAATAACATGTGCATGGTTTTTCATTAAAAGATTGTAATTACAGAGGCTTACAAATAACCTTAAATAAACAAAAATAGGAAACTGGTTCAAAAAACTCACATCCATACAACAAAAATCTGTAAAATAAAAGAATTATTTGCATACTTATATGGAATGATCTTCGAAATAAATTGTTCAAGGAAAAAGCAACCTATAAAATCAGAGTATGTAAGCAGGGTGTGGTGGTTCACACATGTAATCCCATCACTTTTGCAGGCCAAGGTGGGTGGATCCCTGAGGTCAGGAGTTTGAGATCAGCCTGACCAACATGGTGAAACCCCGTCTCTACTAAAAATACAAAAATTAGCTGGGTGTGGTGGCATGCACCTGTAATTCCAGCTACTCAGGAGGCTGAGGCAGGAGAATCACTTGAACACAGGAGGTGGAGGTTGCAGTAAGCTGAGATCACGCCACTGCACTCCAGCCTGGGCAACAGAGCGAGATTCCATCTCAAAAAAAAAATTAGAGTATGTAATATATCACTATTTGTGCATTTTTTAAAGAAAAAAATTAGGTTCAATATGAATGAAATATATCTGTAAGGACTCACAAGGATCATTTCACTTTGATGAACTCCAAAGAGGAAAACAAGGGGTGCTGAAGAAAAAAGATGGGAGGGAAACTCTCTGTGTACCATACTGTGTCTTTCAAATTGTGAACTATCAAATGCATTGCCTATTTGACAAATAAATGCATAAATCACAGTATCTGGCATAAAATATGTGTCAAAAGTGCATAGCTATCTTTCTTCACTCCCCCACCTAAATTATTTTTAAAACTAAAAAAGAATAAAAAGAAATGAACAAAACCTCCAAGAAATATGGGACTATGTGAAAAGAACAAATCTACTTCTGATTGGTGTATCTGAAAGTGATGGGGAGAATGGAACCAAGTTGGAAAACACTCTGCAGGATATTATCCAGGAGAACTTCCCCACCTAGCAAGGCAGGCCAACATTCAAATTCAGGAAATACAAAAAACACCACAAAGATACTCCTCGAGAAGAGCAACTCCAAGACACATAATTGTCAGATTCACCAAAGATGAAATGAAGGAAAAAATGTTAAGAGCAGCCAGAGAGAAAGGTCAGGTTACCCACAAAGGGAAGCCCATCAGACTAACAGCGGATCTCTCCGCAGAAACTCTACAAGCCAGAAGAGAGTGGGGGCCAATATTCAACATCCTTAAAGAAAAGAATTTGCAACCCAGAATTTCATAACCAGCCAAACTAAGCTTCATAAGTGAAGGAGAAATAAAATCCTTTACAGACAAGCAAATGCTAAGAGATTTTGTCACCACCAGGCCTGTCCTGCAGGGGCCCCTGAAGGAAGCACTAAACATGGAAAGGAACAACTGGTACCAGCCACTGCAAAAACATGCCAAATTGTAAAGACCATGGAGGCTAGGAAGAAACTGCATCAACTAATGAGCAAAATAACCAGCTAACATCATAATGACAGGATCAAATCCACACATAACAATATTAACCTTAAATGTAAATAGGCTAAATCCTCCAATTAAAAGACACAGACTGGCAAATTGCATAAAGAGTCAAGACCTTTCACTGTGCTGTATTCAGGAAACCCATCTCACGTGCAGAGACACACACAGGCTCAAAATAAAAGGATGGAGGAAGACCTACCAAGCAAATGGAAAACAAAAAAAGGCAGGGGTTGCAATCCCAGTCTCTGATAAAACAGACTTTAAACCAACAAAGATCAAAAGAGACAAAGAAGGCCATTACATAATGGTAAAGGGATCAATTCAACAAGAAGAGTTAACTATTCTAAATACATATGCACCCAGTACAGGAGCACCCAGATTCATAAAGCAAGTCCTTAGAGACCTACAAAGAGACTTAGACTCCCACACAATAATAATGGGAGACTTTAACACCCCACTGTCAACATTAGACAGATGAACAAGACAGAAAGTTAACAAGGATATCCAGGAATTGAACTGAGCTCTGCACCAAGCAGACCTAATAGACAACTACAGAACTCTCCACCCCAAATCAACAGAATATACATTCTTTTCAGCACCACACCACACCTATTCTAAAATTGACCACATAGTTGGAAGTAAAGCACTCCTCAGCAAATGTAAAAGAACAGAAATTATAACAAACTGTCTCTCAGACCACAGTGCAATCAAACTAGAACTCAGGATTAAGAAACTCACTCAAAACCGCTCAACTACATGGAAACTGAACAACCTGCTCCTGAATGACTACTGGGTACATAACGAAATGAAGGCAGAAATAAATATGTTCTTTGAAACCAACAAGAACAAAGACACAACATACCACAATCTCTGGGACACATTTAAAGCAGTGTGTAGAGGGAAATTTATAGCACTAAATGCCCACAAGAGAGAGCAGGAAAGATCTAAAATTGATACCCTAACATCACAATTAAAGAACTAGAGAAGCAAAAGCAAACAAATTCAAAAGCTAGCAGAAGGCAAGAAATAACTAAGATCAGAGCAGAACTGAAGGAGATAGAGACATAAAAAACCCTTCAAAAAATTAATGAATCCAGGAGCTGGTTTTTTGAAAAGATCAACAAAATTGATAGACCACTAGCAAGATTAATAAAGAAGAAAAGAGAGAAGAATCAAATAGATGCAATAAAAAATGATAAAGGGGATATCACCACCGACCCCACAGAAATACAAACTACCATCAGAGAATACTGTAAACACCTCTACACAAATAAACTAGAAAATCTAGAAGAAATGGATAAATTCCTTGACACATACACCCTCCCAAGACTAAACCAGGAAGAAGTTGAATTTCTGAATAGACCAATAACAGGCTCTGAAATCGAGGCAATAATTAACAGCTTACCAACCAAAAAGAGTCCAGGACCAGAGGGATTCACAGCTGAATTCTACCAGAGGTACAAGGAGGAGCTGGTGCCATTCCTTCTGAAACTATTGCAATCAATAGAAAAAGAGGGAATCCTCCCTAACTCATTTTATGAGGCCAGCATCATCCTGATACCAAAGCCTGGCAGAGACACAACAAAAAAAAAAGAGAATTTTAGACCAATATCCCTGATGAACATCGATGCAAAAATCCTCAATAAAATACTGGCAAACCAAATCCAGCAGCACATCAAAAAGCTTATCCACCAGGATCAAGTGGGCTGCATCCCTGGGATGCAAGGCTGGTTCAACATATGCAAATCAATAAATGTAATCCAGCATATAAACAGAACCAACAACAAAAACCACATGATTATCTCAATAGATGCAGAAAAGGCCTTTGACAAAATTCAACAACACTTCATGCTAAAAACTCTCAATAAATTAGGTATGGATGGGATGTATCTCAAAATAATAAGAGCTATCTATGACAAACCCACAGCCAATATCATACTGAATGGGCAAAAACTGGAAGCATTCCCTTTGAAAACTGGCACAAGACAGGGATGCCCTCTCTCACCACTCCTATTCAACATAGTGTTGGAAATTGTAGCCAGGGCAATCAGGCAAGAAAAATAAATAAAGCGTATTCAAATAGCAAGAGAGGAAGTCAAATTGTATCTGTTTGCAGATGACATGATTGTATATCTAGAAAACCCCATTGTCTCAGCCCAAAATCTCCTTAAGGTGATAAACAACTTCAGCAAATTCTCAGGATACAAAATCAACGTGCAAAAGTCACAAGCATTCTTATATGCCAATAACAGACAAACAGAGAGCCAAATAACGAGTGAACTCCTATTCACAATTGCTTCAAAGAGAATAAAATACCTAGGAATCCAACTTACAAGGGATGTGAAGGACCTCTTCAAGGAGAACTACAAACCACTGCTCAATGAAATAAAAGAGGATACAAACAAATGGAAGAACATTCCATGCTCATGGGTAGGAAGAATCAATACCATGAAAATGGCCATACTGCCCAAGGTAATTTATAGATTCAATGCCATCCCCATCAAGCTACCAAGAAGTTCATATGGAACCAAAAAAGAGCCTGCATTGCCAAGCCAATCCTAAGCAAAAAGAACAAAGCTGGAGGCATCACGTTACCTGACTTCAAACTATACTAGAAGGCTACAGTAACCAAAACGGCATGGTACTGGTACCAAACAGAGATATAGACCAATGGAACAGAACAGAGCCCTCTGAAATAATGCCACATATCTACAACTATCTGATCTTTGACAAACCTGACAAAAAGAAGAAATGGGGAAAAAATTCCTTATTTAATAAATGGTGCCAGGAAAACTGGCTAGCCATATGTAGAAAGCTGAAACTGGATCCTTTCCTTACACCTTATACAAAAATTAATTCAAGATGGATTAAAGACTTAAATGTTAGACCTAAAACCATAAAAACCCTAGAAGAAAACCTAGGCAATACCATTCAGGACATAGGCATGGGCAAGGACTTCATGTCTAAAACACCAAAAGCAATGGCAACAAAAACCAAAATTGACAAATGGGATCTGATTAAACTAAAGAGCTTCTGCACAGCAAAAGAAACTACCATCAGAGTGAACAGGCAACCTACAGAATGGGAGAAAATTTTTGCAATCTACTCATCTGACAAAGGGCTAATAGCCAGAATCTACAAAGAACTCAAACAAATTTACAAGAAGAAAAAACCCCCATCAACAAGTGGGTGAAGGATATGAACAGACACTTCTCAAAAGAAGACATTTATGCAGCCAACAAACATGAAAAAATGCTCGTCATTACTGGCCATCAGAGAAATGCAAATCAAAACCACAATGAGATACCATCTCACACCAGTTAGAATGGCGATCATTAAAAAGTCAGGAAACAACAGGTGCTGGAGAGGATGTGGAGAAATAAGAACACTTTTACACTGTTGGTGGGACTGTAAATTAGTTCAACCATTGTGGAAGTCAGTGTGGCGATTCCTCAGGGATCTAGAACTAGAAATACTATTTGACCCAGCCATCCCATTACTGGGTATATACCCAAAGGATTATAAATCATGCTGCTATAAAGACACATGCACATGTATGTTTATTGCGGCACTATTCACAATAGCAAAGACTTGGAACCAACCCTAATGTCCAACAATGATAGACTGGATTAAGAAAATGTGGCACATATACACCATGGAATACTATGCAGCCATAAAAAAGGATGAGTTCATGTCCTTTGTAGGGACATGGATGAAGCTGGAAACCATCATTCTCAGCAAACTATCGCAAGGACAAAAAACCAAACACCGCATGTTCTCACTCTTAGGTGGGAATTGAACAATAAGAATACATGGACACAGGAAGGGGAACATCACACACCAGGGACTGTTGTGGGGTGGGGGGAGTGGGGAGAGATAGCATTAGGAGATATACCTAATGTAAATGACGAGTCAATGGGTGCAGCACACCAACATGGCACATGTATACATATGTAACAAACCTGCACGTTGTGCATATGTACCCTAAAATTTAAAGTATATTTAAAAAACTAACTAAATAAGAAAAAAACTAAATGTACAGATTTTTTGACCGTTTAGTAATTTTCCCAATCATTTTAAGTATTCAGTTCGCTGCATGAAATAAAATGAACAGTAAATCTGCCAGTTTTAAAAAAATCCATATTTTCCGATGGCATCAGTTGGGATGAAATAAAATAGTGTATCTTTCAGCAGATTCTGGCTCTAAAAAAATGGCCCATTTCAAAGACAAAGTGAACTAAAGGACATTAGTAATGAGAGAATAAGCCAGAGCCAACTCTGTACCTCCTGAAAGGGAACAAGGTGAAATCTCTTCCTGCAGATCCTGAGCCATGTCATTGCTTGACTTTAGCCTCCTCTCTCCACCTGACCTTTAGAGCCACCTTTGAGAACCAAAGATAAATTCCCTGATTGAGCTGCCAATGAGCAAGGAAACGCTCCAGAAAAAGGATGAGGCCAACAAAACTACAAATTGAATAATCCACACATTTGGGAAGATGAACAGAATTACTTTATTATATTTCTAATTTTATTCCAATTTTTCTATATGAAGAATGCAATCTTTCTTAACCTACTATCAGCTATCTTTGACTTCTCTGTTTCTTGGAGCATTTTAGAATTTGTTCAGAGTCTTAATATATTGGAATAGTTTTGATCCGCACGGTATTTACCTATTTCGGTTTTCAGATTACTCACCTCCATAGTACCTTTCATCTTGATGAGTGTTGCGTCTTTAAAAAAATAGATCAAGGTTGAAATATCACAGCTTTTTTTCTTTTGACTTCATTTATCATATCTATCATGCTCTTGCTCAATAAATGTTTAATCATGAAAACATACATAAGGATACAGAGATGTATATGACAAGGGTCAATGAAAAAGTAAATAATAATGCAAGACAAGGACATCCAACTGCCTGAAGCAGTGCAGTCCAGGCATCAGAGTCAATGAATGAAGAGAAAAATAGATGCTGTGGGTCAACAGGAGGAAGAAGTACTCTGATCATGGGGACCTGAAAAGGTTTCATGAAGGAAGAGGTATTATTGGGCATTAAAATATTTGGATAACGGAATAAAGAGGTGAGGACACCTCAGGTACAAGAGTCAGTATGACTAAAGGCAGCCAGAGCTGTCAGCTTGGGGCAATACTTCCCAAAGTGTGGACCATGTAATATGATTTCAGTTAATACAAGGACAATCATTTTAGATTTTAATAGTCAAAAACCACACAGGTGAGGAGAGGCTAGACTTATCTCAAACAGGGAGGAATAAGGAATCCCGTTCCCCAGCTCCTGCCTTCTGCAGTGATCTCTAGCTCAGACAGCACGCAGGGCTGTCAGCACCCAAGTAAGTTCAGAGACCAAGGACATTCTGATGGAGTGCAGCAACAAAACCATCTCACGATTAGAACAACCACCGTACTGCATTTCTCTTATTACTGGAGGTCCCTCGCAGCTCCTACCCCAGTGCCTCGGAAAGAGGCCAACTGAGGGCTCTCAACCCATGCAGAAGACATGGGGGTATGAAGATGTAGACAGGCCCAGCTGTATGCCAAGGGACTCAGGGTAGTAAATTTATTTAAATTTGAATGGTGAGTCATCTTAGAACAAAACCCTGTAACTCATAATTTATAACCACAAGAGGTTCACAAATATGGCAAAAATCATGAAGGTTGTGTTAGTTGCTTAGGGCCGCCATAACAAAATGCCACAAACCAAGTGGCTTGGACAACAGAAATTTGTTGGCTCATAGTTCTGGAAGCTGGGAAGCCTGAAATCAAGGTGCCAGCAGGGTGATTCCTTCTGAGGCCTGTGAGGGAGAATCTGTTCCAGGTCTCCTAGTTTCTGGTAGCCTCAGACATGCCTGGCTTGTAAATAATGTTCTGTCTATGTCTTCATGTCATATTCCTCTTTGTGTGTCTGTGTCCAAATTCCCCCTTTTTATTAAGACACCAGTCATAATGGATCACAGCCCACCCTAATGACCTCATTTTAATTGTATTACTCTTGCAAGAACTCTATTTCCACATAAGGTCACGTTTCTGAAATACTGGGGGTCTTTAACATATCTTTCGTAGGGGTGGTGCAGTTAAACTGATAACAAAGGAATGACTTGAATGACTGAAGTTTGGGTAACCCTGGCTTAATGGAAGCTGTCCATCCTGGCTTCGGTTCGTTTAAGTACAGATGTGTCATCTTACAGCTGTGCTATCTTAGGCAGATTATTTTACCTTTCAGAATTAAGTCTTCTCATTTATGGAATAAAGGAATTGAAGTTAGATCAGTAGTTACCAGGTTTTTTTGGATTTTGTAGACTACTAAACTTTCAAAGAACAAAAGAAGATATATAACAGAAGGCTTGAAACTTAATTTTGCCAAATGTGGGAGGGATTGGCTAAGTTGTCACTAATCCTGCTTCCTCTTCCTCCTGAGCAGACAGCTAAACTGTAATTCCCAGCCTTATTTGCTGTTAGGTTTGGCCACATGGTGAGTTCTAGCAAAGGAATAGGAATAGCAGTAATTGTATATCACATTTCCAGGCTTGACCAATAAAAATTTCCCTCTAGCAATCTTCCCTCTCTTCCTACATTGCCAGCTGGACAGATGAGACCTTGGGGAATACAACTAAGGGCAGACCCACAATATGGAAGGCAACTCAGGTCCCTGAGTGAACTGGAGGATAGTCCCTATATTCAGATTTTACTTGAGGAAGACATTAATTTATTGGGTTAATCTATTAATATCTGGTGTTACAGCAGCTGTCATCACATACTTATATTCCAAATATGGACATAAAAAAATACCGTCTACTATCACAAATGAAGGACTATTTAACATTAAAAGATGTAAAAAGTCTACAGTCTTAGAAACAGGAGCAGTTCTTCAACTTGAAAAGCTAACTTCTTTGAAAACTCTTGGCCTTAATCTGATTTTTCTCTTTTCACCATGAATGAGTGATAACTTTATAATAGACAGTCATTGGCCCACGAACTAACAATGAACCTCTAGGATGGACGACTCTCCATCCAAGCAGAGGGCAAGTCACAAGCTGAATCCACCTGCTCAGAACAGTTGTCAGGTAGGAGCCTCTCTCCATCTCAGGGCTATGCCATCACCCTCTGCGTGGCTTTATTTCCAGCAAGCTCAATCCTTATGGTGGGCTTCCTTTCTCCAAGTTAACATGGTCATAGCTGAAAGTCCAGCGGAGGAAAAGCCTTCTTCCTTTGACTCCTGTAAAAGTCCCAGGATCAGTTCTGATTGGATCAGCTTGTGTCAAGTGCCTAGCCCCAACCAAACATTGCAGCCAGGAGGGCAGGATGTGCCATGTGGCCAGGTTGGGGTCACAGTCACAGCTGGGTCCCCAAGGAAAATATGAGAGTTCTGTTACCCAAAGAAAGGAGAATGAGCTCCATGAGGCCAAAGTAGTGGAGAACATCATAGTAGCCTAGGGTAATGCCATAGGTTAGGTGCCATAATGTGGTAGAAGACTAAATAAGGATTCTGCCCAGCCTTGCAGTGGGATTTTAAAAGTGTGAGAGAGGAATTGGTTTGCAGTGAAGCACTTTGACAATCAAAAGGAAAATGAATAATAATCAAACAAGCAACATATTGCAAATAAAATGTATTCTCATCCATACCAAGATAGATGCAGATGCCAACTTCTGGGGGTTAGGAAGCCTTATTAATTTAAAATGTGAGCTTTGTTTTTTATTAGGAGCATGAGCAAAAATGATATAAATTTGGGATAATTAAAAACTCGGTTTCTCCATATATCATAATATTTTCATATGCAATTAGTATCATTCCATCTGTGAGAAAAGACTTACAATAAAGACATCTAGTACTTAGTATTATCAAGGCCACATAATTTTTTCCCTCCTGAAATTAGTGCCCTTCCTCCTTCTTAACTGGTGGTTTTTAGGTAATTAAATATGCTTTTACTTTACCCAGCTTAGTACAAAGTTTTAGGCTTTCAATCCAAGTCCTATAGAACATATTATCTCTCCAAATCCTTTGAAAGTCTTGTGCCATCATTTTTGTCTCTTTTTTTCTAATTACACCAGAATGATACATTTATTTTGCTGTTTCTAACAATCTAGCTAAAGTCTCATAAAATGTAACCCAGCATATATCTTCTAGAAATAATTAGACAATGAAGAATTTTCAAACCTAGTTTAGATAAAAACCACAGTATTACCCTTTGTTTCATCATGTTTGTCAGTCTATTTTTCTTTTTCCTCTCTGCTATTATTAATTCAGTCAAAAGTCCTTCAATATGAATTCTCAACATAGTAATAGGTTAAGTTCGTTTCTGATCTTTCTGCTCATACTTTTCTCTCCCAGGCAAACGTGAAGGCCAGTCAATATCTTGATTGCTTCAAGACTATCTGCGCTCTGAATCTCCATGTAAGAGTGTACTATCATTTTTTTTCCTTCAGAAAGAGGAAAAAAATGCATAGTCCCATACATCTGCTTGCTATTTCTAATGTATTACATGTGTATCAACTTCTGTTTTGGGAATAAGGTATTCATAATTATTAAGAGGAAGATCAGTTATAAAGACAAAATTTAGATTTGGTTTTTACTAGAGAAATTTGGCATTCAAAATTATTGTCAAATGTCAAGGGATAGTTAATCATGAATTCTTTTAACAAATACTTATTGATTCTCTGAAAGTACCAGGCATTGTGATCTAGGAGCTGGGGACACATCACTAAAGCAAACATGCTAGATCCTTCCCTCATGGAGATTATATTCCAGAGGAGGAGGTAGGAAATAAACACATAGACGACCAAAAAAATGCCACGTTGTGAGAAATGCTGCTAAAGGAATAAACTTGGTGCAAAGTGACAGAGAACTGCTAAGGAAGTGCCCTCTGAGGATGTAACGTCTAAGCTGAGGCCAAGAGGATAAGAAAAAGACAATCACACTACGGAGCTGGGTTGGGAAAGCCCTCCAGGCGGAGGGAACACATTTGCAAAGGTCCAAAGGCTGGAAAGGGTTCACCAGTTCAGGGGGAAAGGAGGCCAGTGTGGCTAGATCATTCTTTTCACTCATCTCAGTGGTCATAGTTAAACTCAATTTAGAGACAGTATTGCTTATATCTAATGCATCATTTTTAGTTTGTTGGTAGTAATTTCTCTTTAATAATGTCTTGTTTTTCATATGCATTAGGTAGTTTTTAGTTCTCTGAATGAGTCTCTTTAACACTTTGGGAACACTAAAGATGCACTTCAATAGTCAACATATTATAAGTCAGAAAGAGTTAATACACCTCCCCAAATGCCCAGTTTACTGCCAAGAAATTTCTTATACCCTGAGAGAATCTGGCTGGATATTCAGAGCCATCTGGTATTTAAAGCAAAACCCACTGTGCTGAACTGGGCAGTATCTTAAAAACATAATAACAATGAATCTCAGTTTTAACATAACAACCAATCTCAGCCTACGTCCAGTGAACCAAGCTGTGCTAATGTTTGCTTTTTAGTGCCCTGATTTCAGTAACATTTAAAACTATCTAACAAAATGTCATGTAGAAAAGTCTTATGGAGCAGGGCTTGATTGTCTCTTTTGAGCGCAGCAGCATCCTAGTGTCTGCTCCATCTGTTTCTTGCAAGCACTGGGCCAATCAGGAATCAGTCAGTCTGAAAAGGACACAATGCTGACTGCAGACCCAGCTCTGCTCCAGTTCTGTGGCAAATGGGAGAAGAGGCTTCCTTGGAGAGGAATGGGGTAAACATTGGGAGAACGGACTATGACTTCAGGGAGACTTTAAGCACAAATTCCAGGGTTCCAATCGTGGTCATTAAGACCCCAGTCCTTAGGTAATTTACATAACTGCTTCAAGCTTCACTTTTAGCAACTGTAGAAGAACTGCTTATTTGATTTATTGTGAGAATTAAGTGAGAGAATGCACTTAAAGTGTGTGGCACATCATAGGTGTTCAACAACTGCAGATACCGCTTTCTTTATTCTAATTCATAAGCTCCATTCCTCAGGTGAGTAGAGGAAGACCTACCTGCTAAGCATCTTCTCATCCCCAAACAGATATGGCAGGTATCGAGGGTCTATAAAGTCAGCTACCTACCAAGGCCATCTTGTACCAGTTCAATCACTACATCCCACCCTGGCACCATGGTCTGAGACTATGACCTGGTCAGGAGGACCTGTTGGCCTAAGGGCCCCCACTGGTGAGGAAAAGATGTAGACATTTTAGACACTTTAAATAACGGTTCCAACATGACCTTTGTACTGCACTATGGCTTCTCCCCTAAGGTCTCCTGGATTTTCAGATGGCAGAGAAAATAGCTGGTAGCAATTTCCTGTCTCCAATCAATTTGAAGATAGCTCTGTTAAACCCCTGTCTCCTGAGTATCTAGTGATCTCAAGGTTTGAGAGAAATAAAAATAGCTGCTTGTCTCACACAATAAAAAAGTCTAGAATGTCCTACCTTACACATAGCAGAAAATACCTGAAATTTATTAATGATTTAAGTTTTACTCACCACTTGTTGGCATTATTTGTTATTCATAACTTAGTAACAGCCAACTAGATTTATAAATTGACTTTGTTTCATCAAATCAAAATAGACTTTATTTAAAATGCCAGATTTTCTTCGAAGAAAGAATACAGGATTTGAGATATTACTTTAAAGTGAGAATATAGAGAAAAATAATTCCCAGGCGTTTGAAGATTCCTCTACTTGGTGCTTCTACCTTCCTGGATCCCTGATGATGGTTGAGAGAAGCCCCATCATCCCAGCAATGGCCCCATTGGTCCCCACCTCCAGATCCAACTTCCCTCTGCCTCCAGATGAGAACACCAACAGGAAGCCTCCAGTCAGCTGGCTCTCTTCCAGCTGCTTATTGTCTCTTATTGGCCTGTGCCGTAAGGCTTCAGCCCCAGTTTAGGGATGGATTGTCAGAAAGGAATCCCCAGGAGGGCATGGTCTTTGTGCCTGATATGGTTTGGCTGTGTCCCCACCCAAATCTCATCTTGAATTCCCATGTGTTGTGGGAGGGACCTGGTGGGAGGTAACTGAATCATGAGAGCAAGCCTTTCCTGTGCTGTTGTCCCGATAGTGAATAAGTCTCACAAGATCTGACAGTTTTAAAAATGGGAGTCTTTCTGCACAAGCTCTCCCTTTGCCTGCTGCCATCCATGTAAGATGTGACTTGCTCCTTCTTGCCTTCCACCATGATTGTGAGGCTTCCCCAGCCACATGGAAATGTAAGTCCAATTAAACCTCTTTCTTTTGTAGATTGCTCAGTCTCAGGTATGTCTTTACCATCAGCATGAAAATAGACTAAAAAGGTGCCACTGGACTCATTTGAGTTTATGGCCACAGCAGACAGGACACTCCCACAACTGTCAGAGCTTCTGCCTCCCTCTGGCCTCACCTCCTGCCACTCAACTCCTCACTCTTTCCCCTCAACCTTCTTGGCTGTCTTTCAACTTTTCTCATACAACCGATTCTTCCTTGTCTCAGTCTGAGCAAATTCTATTCTTTCTAATTGTAATGCTTTTCCACAGGACTAGCTACATACTTTGCAGGTCTCAGTGCAAAATTGAAATGTGGATGTTCTTTTTCATTATTAAGAATTTCAAGATGGTGCCAGTTGAGCTTTACAGCAAGCATGAAACTCTGCTAAGCACAGGGCCCTGTGCAATGCCTGGGTTTTACACCTGGGAGACCTACACCCACTTTCATTTCTGCTCTTCACATAGCTGCCCATCAACACTGAGATCATCATTTCCAGCTATTCTCCTCCAGCTAACTTTTAAATTTGTCTTTAAAGCACTTATCACAATTTTAAACATTAACTCATTTATTTGCTTACTTTTCTGGTCTATCTCCCCAATCCAAGCCCTTTTTAGACTCTAAGCTCTATAAGGGCAGAGACTGTGTCTACTTTGGCCACAGATGCCCAGAGTCTAGAACTATGCCTGGCATATGTAGACATTCAATAAATATATATGTTGCATGAATGGATTAATTTATGTTCCTCTGTCTTCAGCTTGAAGTTATTTTTAACATTGAAGTCTTTAGTGCTTTCAGAAAATAGCTCTAGGCTTGTCAGAAAGAAAGCAGGGCCCAACAAGAGTAATCTGCGCTTGAGTGGAGTCAGTGTTAATAGTTTTCTCTCATAGCTGAGAAATTGCCTCTTGTTTCCTCAGATACAGCTTGCTTTCTAGAATCATTTAATTGCTTTTATGATTTTCAATCTACCCAAACCTTCCTATTTTTGTATAAAGGAGACATCCCAGTGGCTCAGTGAGGTATATTTAGAAAAGAAGATGGGTTTTATGACTTCCTCCTAGATGTTTCTGAGAGAGGAGTAAATGAAGAGTTATCTGACACCAACTAGTATACTGTGGACTGCAGCAGAATTCTGATCTTAGCCACTCAGATTTAGTGCAGACCACACAAGTTAAAGAGCAGCATCTCCAACAAGACTGCCACTACTTCAGACACCAGCTGCAAGTGGGGGTCCCCTGGCCACCCACATGTTTGACCAACTGGCTACATAATTGAGTTCTCTGGGGAGAGCAGGGCAGGCCTCTAAAGCAGGTTTGAAATGGCTTGGTGAAGCCAGGAAAGGAGATTGGCCTGGGTGGGGAGACAAGGAGGGTTTGCCTGTTTGGGAAGGGGCCTGCAAGATTTGGCTCTCCCATCTGTGACAAGGAAGGGAACACCAGGCTTTCTTATCAGTTTGCCCAGATGTGAGGTCCAAGGGGATGAGGGAAGGGTGAGGCTTAAAAGCTTTCAGCAGTCAAACGTCAAAAAATGAAGTTGGATTCCTCACCACACATATTAAAGCAGACGAATGTATCTTTAATCTATCATGAGTCCCCATGTAACCATCACAAAGCTTCAAATGTTTTAATATAATTTTTCGTTTCTTCTAAACTCCTTACCACTTCCCCACTCACATCAGATTACTTTGAGGTAGCTCCTAAGTATTCGAGTATTTCATTTGTAAATATTTCACTTTATATCTAAAATATAGACTTTACTTTTAATAAGTAACAATAATTATTTAATGTTATCAAATATTCATTTTGTGCTCATATTTTTACAATTGGCTTATAAATTTTTTTTAAGTTTTTTTTTGTTAAAACTAGGATTCAACCAAGGAGCATAGTTAGTTAATATTATTCTTATGCCTCTAATAATCTACAGGTTTCTACTATAGCTAATATTTTTTCCTTATGATTTTATTACTGAAGATACCAAGTTGTTTGTCTTATGGAGTTTCCATCTTTCTAACTTCTGCTGTTTGCATTCTCAAGGTGTCTTTGAACAGCTTGTTCCCCTGTCTCTTTTATTTCCTATAAGTTGATAGTAATATTTACAGGTTTGATCACATTGAAGTTTGATAGCTAGCTAGCTAGCTAAATAATAGATTGATAGGATGATGGATGAATGGATGGATGGATAGATGGATGGACAGATAGGTGGGTAGCTAGATAATAGGATGGATTAATAGATAGAGATAAATATACAGATGATGGATAGATAAAGATATTTTTCTTTTTTTGTTGGCAAGACTACTTGATTGGTGGTGCTGTATACATCCATTAGGAGGCACATGATTTTTGTTTGCATTTTTTAAATGTCACGTCAGGAGCTGTTGATGGCCAGTTCACAGATCCGTTAATTCACTGAGGGTTGTAAAATGGTGATCTCCTGATTCTAACATTCCTTCCTCATTAGATAAAACATTTTCTAAGGAAGAACTACTCTTTATCTAGTACTTGCTTACCCTCAGTTATAGTTCTTACAGGAAAATTAAGGTAGATGCTTGATTCTTTCCCTGTATTTATTATATTTAAAATGAGTTGGTATTCTTGTATCCTCCAAAGGCAATCTCTGAGTTTGTCGAAGGCTTTTTTTAAGTCATGCTTTGAACTCCTTATGCCAAAATTCTCTTCAGTGGCAGACTTCTTCACCAATTGCCTTTGCATTTTTAGCCTTAATTTTTTCTTTTCTGGAAAGACTCATTTGCTTAATTATCCAGTAACTCATTTCCGTAAGCTGAACTGAGACAGATACTGGCTACAAGGAGCCTATGTGATTTCTTAAGGAAACTGTATTCCTTGCAGAAAGCATAATGTTTAACAAAGTTTAAGCATGGATGTTTAAAAAAAGACATCTAAATGTCTTTCCTAATAAGATGCAACATTCTTTTTTTCTATTCAGGGATTTTCTTCACAGAATAGCTTATTCCATGGAGAAATAAATGTTTTAAGTTTGGATCAGTTCTCAACTACAGAGATCTATGAGCCTCACCACCCACCCCGCAACCCCACCTCACATCCATAACTTAAAATGGTCAGCATTATATACTCCTGGTTACATTTCTAATTTAGGAAACTTTCCATTTGTAATTTCTCAGGATTATTACATAATCAGCTAATTATGTCTACTTCAAACTTTTAAGCAACTTGGGGCTGCCCGGAGGTCCGGTCTGGCACTCTGTGGTGACCCTGGAAATTGCTCAGCCCAAACAAGCAGATTCTGCTACCAGTGCTTTTGGCTCCATTGCCGGCATGTTTGCTGTTAGTTGACAACATTTTTATCTGACTTCTGCTAAAATTAACCTCACTTGGAATACAGTCTTTCTGTTTCATCAGTGTAATTACTGGCCCTAGAATGCCTTCCCAAAGCTGTTGTTTATAATGATTCATGCAGCAGAAAATATACAACGTGGTTCTTGAGAGCCAAGCAATGACAATTCAATCCTGGGACGGAAAATGAAAAAAGAATCAGTATAAAAAAGCAAGGATACATAAGATTTATTCCTCTTTAAGTGAATCTTTTTTTTTTTTTTGGTGGAGGAAACACAGACACACACACAAAGCCTGCACTTTTAAACATCTCTCATTCTAAAAATCAATGAACAACATCTATTTGATAACTCATCTTGGCCAGGTTAATTATAGACTGGGTAAACTATATGCAAGGACAAAATAAGGGACAGCTTCTGGTATCATTTCAAGAGTAATAAGAAGGGCCTATGTTTCTCCAAATATTTTCTCTGTCCTGGTAAATAACTGTAATGACACCATTCGTGCTTCATTCCTTCAGCTGAAGGATTGGGTCTGGTTAAATTTCTAGGACAGCTTTTTTCCTCGGTGTGAATGGCGGACAAGTTCTTGCCAGCATCAAGTTTAGCTTGAGGAAGCTGTTCTCAACCCTGCTCATTAAAATCACCTAGGAAGCTTTTGCAAAACCCAGCCAAGAGGGCTCTACTGTAGACCAATTGAATTACAATCTCTCAGGTGGGCCTGGGTACCATTAACTTTTAAAGTTAAAGTGTCCCATGTAGCTTCTAATGCGGGGCTAAGGTTATGAGGGCTTAGAGATGAGGAAAAAATGGAGCAGATAGGGGCCAGGCATAGTGTAAGGGCACAGTGTGTGCACACTGACAAACTCCACCAGTTTGTCAGGAAAGAAGGAAGAACAGCAAGCCAGGCCTGACAAGGCTGTACATAAACCAGAGAGACCTGTTTCTTACTCGAAACATCCCCTTCACACTGCTCTCTAGGTCTATCTAATAGGCAGGTCCTCCTCTTGTTCACAGGGAGGGGAGCTGTGACCCTGACCTTGCCAACTGGAGTGTTGCATCTTTCTAAAATAGTGATTGGTTTGGGGTGCACCCAGACTAGGCCAATCAGAACCAATAGCCATCAGTTCCAGGGCTTTTATTGGAAGAGTTAAGAAAGAATTCTTTTCCCACTAAGTTGTTCAAATGGAAGCACGAGCTGCTAGTGGCCATCTGACCATACTGAGGAAGAAGTTGCCTGAGAACAAAGCCAAAATGAGGAAGCAGAGCTGGGATTGAGACAGCCAATCCCAGCGATACTGGATCTTGCCTAACATATTGCCTAGACCTTACAGTTGTGTGAGTTAAGCTCTTTTGCTTGAGTCATTTAGAGTTAAATTATTGATAAATCGTAACAAAAATTCTGAATAATAGACAAGTGGAGAAGCAAAAATGAGTCAAGGAAATTGTCTGGATTTCAGGGTCAGATCTTGTTACAACCTCTACCCTGGAGGTAGACTTGGTTGGTTAGACAGGGGTAAAGGTTACTGTAAGATACAGAAAAGAATTCAAAATTTTCTTAGTGTTTCCAAGTTAATATGTTAGACTCTCCATTTTAATTGTAAATAAATATCATAAAGAAGAGTTATAGTTATGCATTTAGGTATGCTCCTAATTTTAAAAAATCCAGTCCTTTTTTTCTTACTGAGTTAATCTGAGCTACATTAGTCATACCATTAGTTAATAATCACCAACACTTAACCTTCTATGGTAAATCAACCTCTCATGAAAAACATAGTTTACAAATGTAAGTAAAAACATAGTTTTCTGCAACAAATACTCTAATAAATTGGGTTTCTATACATATCATAATCTAGTCTAGTCTGGAACTTACAAGTCAACATTCCTTGAAATTACTCAAATCAGCATCTCAATATGTTAAGAAAGCTGAATGTCCTCCATAGTAAACAGAGACAATATTCAATTTTATGATGACAAGACACAGAATAAGTTTATCTTCAACTATCATTTTATAGTAACCATTATGATAATATTTGTCACCTTATCTTATTTATCTAAGATGTAATGGCCAATTCAAGACTTATCCTCACAAATCTCATGCGTCAACAGACTCCCATTCTTTCCTGGTTCTTTATGAACAATTGCTATTTGGAACTGATAATCTGTGAAATTTAGTTATACCCTTTAACTAAAGTTGATTTAAATAAAATCAGGCTTATAATTTTCTGATTTTACAGGTTTATTCTCAAAATGCCCCAATCTTGTGTTTTCTCTGTGAAGCAGATAGTGTGGGATATGGTGTTAGGGGCAAGACCTGTGCTAAAGAGTGAAGGAATGAGCTTAGGACCAAGCTATGAGTCACCAAAATCCCAAGTACAAGGCTAAACCATGACATGTGGGTGTCCCAGGTCAAACTAATCATCTAGTGCCCTAAGTGATACTCCTTAAATTTGTTCAATATTTAGTGATGTGTGAACTACCAGCAAGCAGTTTTTGTTCATTGGTTGCTTGGTTTCATGTTGTAATTGTTATTAATTTCCACTTGAGGGTAATGATTTTTTCAGCAGGTATGGGACCAATTAATGTTTCAGGAATTATGTAAGAGGTTGCATATGGAAACCCAAAGTAACTGGTGCCATAATTCTGACTTATCCCAAGTATATCTTCTTTTTTCATTCTTTCCTTTTATTGTTGCTCAGAATATTATATTCTTACTTTTAAACAACTCTGACAAACATAGTATTTTCTTTTTATTTATTTTTATTATACTTTTAAGTTCTAGGGTACATGTGCACAACGTGCAGGTTTGTTACATGTGTATACATGTGCCATGTTGGTGTGCTGCACCCATTAACTGGTCATTTACGTTAGGTATCTCCTAATGCTATCCCTCTCCCCTCCCCCCACCCCACAACAGTCCCCGGTGTGTGATGTTCCCCATCCTGTGTCAGTGTTCTCATTGTTCAGTTCCCACCTATGAGTGAGAACATGTGGTGTTTGCTTTTTGTCCTTGCAATAGTTTGCTGAGAATGATGGTTTCCAGCTTCATCCATGTCCCTACAAAGGACATGAACTCATCCTTTTTTATGGCTGCATAGTATTCCATGGTGTATATGTGCCACATTTTCTTAATCCAGTCTATCATTCATGGACATTTGGGTTGGTTCCAAGTCTTTGCTATTGTGAATAGTGCCTCAATAAACATACGTGTGCATATGTCTTTATAGCATCACGATGTGCAATCCTTTGGGTATATACCCAGTAATGGGATGGCTGGGTTAAATGGTATTTCTAGTTCTAGATCTTTGAGGAATCGCCATACTGTCTTCCACAATGGTTGAACTAGTTTACAGTCCCACCACCAGTGTAAAAGTGTTCTTATTTCTCCACATCCTCCTGTTGTTTCCTGACTTTTTAATGATCGCCATTCTAACTGGTTTGAGATGGTATCTCATTGTGGTTTTGATTTGCATTTGTCTGATGGCCAGTGATGATGAGCATTTTTTTCATGTGTCTGTTGGCTGCATAAATGTCTTCTTTCAAAAAGTGTCTGTTCATATCCTTCGCCTACTTTTTGATGGGGTTGTTTGATTTTTTCTTGTAAATTTGTTTAAGTTCTTTGTAGATTCTGGATATTAGCCCTTTGTCAGATGGGTAGATTGTAAAAATTTTCTCCCATTCTGTAGGTTGCCTGTTCACTCTGATGGTAGTTTCTTTTGCTGTGCAGAAGCTCTTTAATTTAATTAGATCCCATTTGTCAATTTTGGCTTTTGTTGCCATTGCTTTTGGTGTTTTACTCATGAAGTCCTTGCCCATGCCTATGTCCTGAATGGTATTGCCTAGGTTTTCTTGTAGGGTTTTTATGGTTTCTATCCCAAGTATATATTAACATGGCTTATAAACTAGTGACTCCACTGACATGTTTTCTTATCCTGCCTTTGACCTGTCATCCTTTTGGAGCAAGCCATTGCATAGATTTAATCTCAGTACAAGGGGTAGCTATTGTCCCTGGGCCATAACTAAGACAAAGGGTTATTTTCTCTGGGACTTCACTTTCTGCGGTAGGTGCATTCTGCCACTATCCCAAAGGGAGCCGAAGAGTTCTGTCCCCAGACCACCTTCATTCCCTGTCATTCTATTGTATGTCTTTTACTCCATCCTACAGGCTCAATGAGACCACAGCAGGTCCTCAGCCCATCTCTCACCTTGAATATTTCCTAGGAAGGAGTCAGACACCAGTTCAGTGTGTCCTCCTAACTTAAGGGGACACATGTCGTATTCTCCAAGAGATCCCATCAAAGCCCCTCTCTCTTGACTCGGCCTGCAAGGGAAGTACCCACACACATATAAACCTTTCCTCCTTGAGGACTAGGTGTCCGATGAAATCCTTTTTCACAAATTCTCCCTGATCTCCAACAACTGACCTTCTTTATCCTTGAGGTAATAGAGATGTGTCTGAATCATATAACTACTTTTGGGGTATTTGCTTGGAAATTCCTATAGGATGCTCTCACAGCTCATATTTTGATGTGATACTTATCACCCAAGGATTCAGCCAAAACTTCCATTTTAAATTTCGGTTCCCAGCAAGAACTAATAGCTAGCTCATAGCAGCACCAAAACCCCATAAAGTCTGCAAGATAAAAAAGATCCTTTACCAACAACATTTAAGACAACAACCCTCCATAATATCACACCTGGAGAACAATCACTTCATGACCACCTTGTACACTATGTTTTAGTCTCTGAAGCTACATACCTTTTGGGGAGAAAGCTTGATGAACACCATTGCTTTGACTCATTCTAAACACAAGCCACCTTGGCTGCCTGACATATCCCTCTCTTTAATCTACCTGGTAAATAGTGTCAGATTCATTCCCCATGTGTACTGCAGATTAAAAAGGCACCCAAGTTCAGCTCAGCAGCATTTCAAAAGTCAAAACTGCTATAAATAAATACAAGACATCTTTCCATTCTGAAGTTCAGTAATTCAAGACTATGCATCTTTGTGTTTGGGGCCCTCTAAATAACAGGGCAGATAAATCCATAGTTTGACATTAGATGAGGCATGGAGCCTTCTAAATATTTACAGAAGCAGTAGGTTCTTTAATTATTTTGGAATAGCAATTATAAAAATAATGCATGCTCACTAATTAAGTACCTATGCTTACCCGGATAAAGAACAGCATCTTAAATAAATACTTGAATTCTACCATCTAAAATATCCGTGATTAAAAGGAGATAAATGTCATTTTAGACATGGTTCTATCCATACAAATAAATATATAATAGATAGCTAGTTTAAATAGCTAGACAGATAAATGGAGAGAAATACCTCCTTCTTTTAAAAGCAAGGATACAATTGAAAATACCATCAAATACATCCAAGCTTCTTTCTAAGCATTAATTACATTATGCTGGATTTCATTCATTTAAAATATCAGGGCTCTGTTTTGTCTCTAAGAAAAGAAGCAAAAAAGGGAATCCCCTTTGGAGATGTCTGGGGAAAAGTTAGATGAGAAAGCCAAGGCAGATTCCTGCAATTTCCACAAAAGCACTAGCAGATACTGGAGCAGAGAGAGACTGTGAGAGGCTGAGAGCTGAGAGTGCCTGGGGACCAGAGGAAGTTTATGGTTATGCTTCATTTGAACAGGAAGATAGTTACAAGGGTATTTGATCTCTCACACTTTGCTCGCTCTTGAGTTGTGGTCTTGTTTATTGATCATTTTACTTATATTAAATATAAAATTGTGTCTGTGAATGAATATCCATGGCCCTATTTTCAATAGCAAATGCTTCCTACATACTCTATTAGGTTCTGGAGATACAGAGACCATCCCTGCACTTAAGATATTTTCAGTTCATCACTGAGCAATCGCAGTAAGATGTTGTAAGTACTACAATAAAATGATTTACAAAGAGCTCTTAGAACAAAATAAAGAAAAAGAAGTTGCTTAGTCTTAGGCACTCCAGGAAAAGGGAGTGGTGTGTGCAACAATCTAGGAGGTTACAATACCTGATTTATTTCTGGAATGGGAACTAGTTCCATAGGCAGAGGAGGCTGCCTTCTCAGCACCCCTGTGTGGGTTTGCTGACTCTGATGCACACACCTCTAGGCTGCCACGGATTTTGTAAGTCAAGTAAAAAGAAAGAGGAAATGTGCATGAGGGTTTACCCAGGTGCCGATCAAGTAACTGTGACATCTTGAAACCATCCTGGTGTTTAGGTTAAACACGCACCTTTGAGAAAGCCATCTCACTTTCTTGTTTAATTAATTAGTCAAAGAAATGATGTGACAGTTACGTGCAGTAGACTGGAGTCAACTGCAACAACTTTCTCTTCCCTATTCCACCCTCAGACCCCAGCCTCTCATTAATTCCTTCCTTTGTTCCTACTTAGAGCATTCAGAGGAATAATGTTTTCAAATACATTTATTTTAAAATAAAAAGATCCTTGAAGGTATCCTTGAGTAACTCTCAGAACACTTTTCCAAGAATTCTAGGAAGGGAGGGAGGGAGGGAAGAAGGGAGGAAAGGAGGAAGGAAAGAAGGAAGAGAGAAAGGGAGGAAGGAAGGAAGGGAGGGGAAGGGAAGGGAAGGAGAGGGGAGGGCAGGGGAGGGGAGGGGAGGGGAGAGGGTAGTGAGAGAGAGAGAGAGAGAGAGAGAGAGAGAGAGAGAGAGAGAGAGAGAGAGAGAGATCCAAAACACACAGATTTTAGAAATGTCCTTCCCTAAGCAGGATATTCTCTTTAGGTAGGTTCTTCCAGACTATCAACATCACCTGGTAACTTGTAAAAATGCTGTTTCTCCAGCCCCACCCCAGACCCATGGAACCAGAAACTCTTGGGTTGGAACCCAGCCATCTGCATTCTAACAAGCTTCCAGGTGATTCTGATAAACACATATGTTTGAGAACTATTATCCTACAGTAATAAATATGGGCCCAGGACAGCCTACATGGCCACAAACACTTCTCACAAAAAAACTTCCATTTATGTTACAAAAATGTTTATTCATTTAAATTTATTCCTTGGGACCAAAGCACAAGACTCTTCCAGTAGCCATATCTTACTAGGGGGAGTTACAGCCACAGACTCACAGACCTAGAGGGGCACCTCAAGGGTTGTCTCCTCCAAATCTCTTTTTTTCCATTTTTTATTTCCATAGGTTATTGGGGAACAGGTGGTGTTTGGTTACATAAGTAAGTTATTTAGTGGTGATTTGTGAGATTATGGTGCATCCATCACCTGAGCAGTATATACTGCACACAATTTGTAGTCTTTTATCCCCCACCCCCTTCCCACCTTTTACCCCTGAGTCCCCAAAGTCCATTGTGTCATTCTTATGCCTTTGCATCCTCATAGTTTAGCTCCCACTTATGAGTGAGAACACATAATGTTTGGTTTTCTATTCCTGAGTTACTTTACTAAGAATAATAGTCTCCAGTATCATCCAGTTCACTACAAATGTTGTTAATTCATTCCTTTTTAGGCTGAGTAGTATTCTAGAATATATATATATACATACATATGTATGTATGTGTGTGTATATGTGTATATATGTGTGTGTATGTGTGTGTGTTATATATGTGTGTGTGTGTATATATATGTGTGTATATATATATAGTGTGTGTGTGTATATATATATATACACAAATGGTAGTTCTGTTTTTAGTTCTTTAAGGAATCTCCACACTGTTTTCCATAGTGGTCGTGCTAGTTTACATTCCCACCAGCAGTGTAGAAGTGGTCCCTGTTCACCTCATCCACACCAACATCTGTAATTTTTTATTTTTTTATTATGGCCATTCTTGCAGGAGTAAGGTGGTATCGCATTGTGGTTTTGATTTGCATTTCCTTGATCATTAGGAATGTTGAGCACTTTTTCATGTGTATGTTGCCCATTTGTATAACCTCTTTTGAGAATTGTCTATTCATGTCCTTAACCCACTTTTTGATGGGATTGCTTTTTCTTGTTAATTTGTTTGAGCTTGTTGTAGGTGCTGGATATTAGTCCTTTATAAGATGTATAGATTGTGAAGGTTTTCTCCCACTCTGTGGTTTGTCTGTTTACTCTGTGACTGTTCCTTTTGCCGTGCAAAAGTTCCTTAGTTTAATTAAGTCCCAGCTATTTACCTTTGTTTTTACTGCATTTGCTTTTCAGTTCTTGGTCATGAAATCCTTGCCTAAGCCAATGTCTAGAAGGGTTTTTCCAATGCTACCTTCTAAACTTTTTATAGTTTCAGGTCTTAGAATTAAGTCCTTGATCCATCTTGAGTTGATTTTTATATAAGGTGAGAGATGAGGATCCAGTTTCATTCTCCTATATGTGGCTTGCCAGTAATCCCAGCATCTTTTGTTGAAAAAGGTGTCTTTTCCCCACTTTATGTTTTTGTTTGCTTTGTCAAAGATCACTAGTTATAAGTATTTGGGTTTATTTCTGGGCTATGCATAGTGTTCCATTGCTCTATGTGCCTATTTTTATACCAGTACCATGCTGTTTTGGTGACTATGGCCTTATAGCATAGTTTGAAATCAGGTAATCTGATGCCTCCAGATTTGTTCTTTTTGCTTAGTCTTGCTTTGGCTATGTGGGTTCTTTTTTGGTTCCATATGAATTTTAGGACTGTTTTTTCTAGTTCTGTGCAGAATTTTGGTGGTATTTTAATGGGAATTGTGTTGAATTTGTAGATTGCTTTTGGCAGTAAGGTCGTTTTCACAATATTGATTCTATCCATTGATGAGCATAGGATGTGTTTCCATTTGTTTGTGTCATCTATGATTTCTTTCAGCAATGTTTTGTTGTTTTCCTTGTAGAGGTCTTTCACCTCCTTGGTTAGGTGTATTCCCAAGTATTTTAATTTTTTTGCAGCTATTGAAAAGTAGTTGAGTTCTTGATTTGATTCTCAGCTTGGTTGCTGTTGGTGTATAGAAGAGCTATACTGATTTGTGTACATTTTTCTATCCGGAAACTTTGCTGAATTCTCTTCTCAGTTCTAGGAGCTTTCTGGAGTCTTTAGGGTTTTCTAGATAAACAATCATATCATCAGCAAACAGCAACAGTTTGACTTTCTCTTTACCGATTTGGATGGCCTTTATTTCTTTCTCTTTTCTGATTGCTCTGGTTAGGACTTCCAGTACTAAGTTGAAGAGAAGTAGTGAGAATGGGCATCCTTGTCGTGTTCCAGTTTTCAGAGAGAATGCTTTCAACTTTTCCCCATTCAGTATATTGGCTGTGGGTTTGTCATAGATGGCTTTTATTACATTAAGGTATGTCCCCTGTATGCCGATTTTGCTGAGAGTTTTAATCATAAAGAGATGTTGGATTTTGTCAAATGTTTTTTCTGCATCTATTGAGATGACCATGAGATTTTTGTTTTTAATTCTGTTTATGTGGTGTATCACATTTATTGACTTGCATGTGTTAAGCCATCCCTGCATCCCTGGTATGAAACCCACTTGATCATGGTGGGTTATCTTTTTGATATGTTGTTGGATTTGGTTAGCTAGTATTTTGTTAAGGATTTTTGCATCTATGTTCATCAGGTATATTGGTCTGTAGTTTTCTTTTTTGATTATGTTCTTTCCTGGTTTTAGTATTTGGGTGATACTGGCTTCATAGAAGATTTAGGGAGGATTCCCTCCTTCTCTATCTTGTGGAATGGTGTCAATAGGATTGGTACCAATTCTTCTTTCAATGTCTGGTAGAATTCTGCTGTGAATCCATCTGGCCCTGGACTTTTTTTGTTGATAATTTTTTAATTGCCATTTCGATCTCACTGCTTGTTATTGGTCTATCCAGGGTATTTAATTCTTCCTGATTTAAGCTAGGAGGATTGTATTTTTCTGGAAATTTATGCCCCTCCTCTAGGTTTTCTAGTTTATGTATGTAAAGGTGTTCACAGTAGCCTTGAATAATCTTTTGTATTTCTGTGGTGTCAGTTGTAATATCTCCCGTTTCATTTCTAATTGAACTTATTCGGATTTTCTCTCTTCTTTTCTTGGTTAAGCTTGCTAATGGTCTATCAATTTTATTTATCTTTTCAAAGAACCAGCTTTTTGTTTCATTTATCTTTTGTATTTTTTGTTTGTTTGTTTGTTTCAGTTTCATTTAGTTCTGCTCTGATCTTTATTATTTCCTTTCTTCTTCTGGTTTTGGGTTTGGTTTGTTCTTGTTTCTCTAGTTCCTTGAGGTGTGACCTTAGATTGTCTGTTTGTGCTCTTTCAGATTTTTTGATGTAGGCATTTAGGGCTATGGACTTTCCTCTCAGCACCACCTTTGCTGTAGCCCAGAGGTTTTGATAGATTGTGTCACTATTATCATTCAGTTTGAAGAATTTTTTAATTTCAATCTTGATTTCATTTTTGACCCAATGCTTATTCAGGAGCAGGTAAATTTCCATGTATTTGCATGGTTTTGAAGGTTCCTTTTGGAGTTGATTTCCAGTTTTATTCCACTGTGGTCTAAGAGAGTGCATGATATAATTTCAATCTTCTTAAATTAATTGAGGCTCGTTTTGTGGCCTATCATATGGTCTATGTTGGAGAAAGTTTCATGTGCTGATGAATGAAATGCATATTCTGCGGTTATTAGGTAGAGTGTTCTGTAAATATCTGTTAAGTCCGTTTGTTCCAGGGTATAGTTTAAATCCATTGTTACTTTATTGACTGTCTTGATGACTTGTCTAGTGCTGTCAGTGGAGCACTGAAGTCCTTCACTATTATTGTGTTGCTGTCTATCTCTTAGGTCTATTAGTAATTGCTTTATAAATTTGGGAGCTACAGTGTTAGGTGCATATATATTTAGGATTGTGATATTTTGCTATTGGGCAAGGCATTTTATCATTATATAATGTCCCTCTTTGTCTTTTTTAACTGCCATTGCTTTAAAGTTTGTTCTGTCTCATGTAAGAATAGCTATTCCTGCTCGCTTTTGGTGTCCATTTGTATGGAATGTCTTTTTCCACCCCTCTACCTTAAGTTTATGTGAGTCCTTATGTGTTAGGTGAGTCTCCTGAAGGCAGCACATGGTTCATTGGTGAATTCTTATCCATTCTGCAGTTCTGTATCTTTTAAGTGGAGCATTTGGGCCATTTACATTCAATATTAGTACTGAGATGTGAGGTATTATTCCATGTTTGTTGCCTGTATACCTTGTTTTTTATTTTGTTTTGTTTCGTTTGAATTGTATTTTATTTTATAGGTCCTGTGAAATTTATGCTTTAAAGAGATTCTGTATTGATATGTTTCCAGGATTTGTTTCAAGATTTAAAGCTCCTTTTAGTAGTTCTTGTAGTGGTGGCTTGGTAGTGGCGAATTCTCTCAGCATTTGTTTGTCTGAAAATGACTGTATCTTTCTTTCATTTATGAAGCTTAGTTTTGCTGAATACAAAATTCTTGGCTGATAATTGTTTTGTTTAAGGGCTGAAGATAGGACCCCAAACCCTTCTAGCTCGTAGGGTTTCTGCTGAGAAATCTGCTGTTAATCTGATAGGTTTTCCTTTATAGGCTACCTGGTGCTTTTGCCTCACAGCTCTTAAGATTCTTTCCTTCGTCTTAACTTTAGATAACCTGATGACAATGTGCCTAGGTGATAATCTTTTTGCAGTGAATTTTCCAGGTGTTCTTTGAGCTTCTTGTAGTTGGATGTCTAGGTCTCTAGCAAGCCTGGGGAAGTTTTCCTCGATTATTCCCCCAAATATATTTTCTAAACTTTTAGATTTCTCTTCTTCCTCAGCAATGCCAATTATTCTTAGGTTTGGTCATTTAACATAATCCCAGACTTCTTGGAGGCTTTGTTCATATTTTCTTATTCTTTTTTCTTTATCTTTATTGGATTGAGTTAATTCGAAAACCTTGTCTTCAAGCTCTGAAATTCTTTATTCTGATTGTTCAATTCCATTGCTGAGACTTTCTAGAGCATTTTGCATTTCTATAAACGTGTTCATTGTTTCCTGAAGTTTTTATTGTTTTTTATTTATGCTATTTCATTGAAAATTTCTCCCCTCATTTCTTGTATCAATTTTTGACTTCCTTAAATTGGGCTTCACCTTTCTCTGGTGCCTCTCTGATTAGCTTATTAACTAACCTGAATTCTTTTTCAGACAAATCAGGGATTTCTTCTTGATTTGGATCCATTGCTGGTGAGCTAGTGTGATTTTGGGGGGGTGTTAAAGAACTTTGTTTATTACCAGAGTTGGTTTTCTGGTTCCTTCTCATTTGGGTAGGCTTTGTCAGAGGGAAGGTCTACGGCTGAAGGCTGTTGTTCAGATTCTTTTGTCCCACAGGGTGTTCCCTTGATGTAGTACTCTCCCTCTTTTCCTAGGGATGTGGCTTCCTGAGAGCCAAGCTGTAGTAATTGCTATCTGTCTTCTGGTTCTAGCCACCCAGCAAGTCTACCAAGCTCTGGGCTAGTGGGGGTTGTCTGCACAGAGTCCTGTGATGTGAACTGTCTGTGGGTCTCTCAGCTGGGGATACCAGCACCTGCTCTGGTGGAAGTGGCAGAGGAGTGAAATGGATTCTGTGCTTTGGTTGTTTAATGCATTATTTTTGTGCTGGTTGGCCTCCTGCCAGGAGGCAGCGCTTTCAAGAGAGCATCAGCTGTGGTAGTATGGGGCAGTGGGCAGGGCCCTAGAACTCCCACGAGTATATGCCCCTTTTCTTCAGCTACCAGGGTGGGTAGGGAAGGACCATCAGGTAGGGGCAGGGTTAGTCATGTCTGAGCTCAGACTCTCCTTGGGCAGGTCTTGCTGCAGCTGCTCCTGGGGATGCGGGTGTGATTCCTAGGTCAATGGAGCTGTGTTCCTAGGAGGATTATGACTGCCTCTACTGTGTCATGCGGGTTGTCAGGGAAGTGAAGGAAAGCCAGCAGTCACAGCCCTCACCCAGCTCCCACAGAACCCAAAGGGCCAGTCTCACTCCCACCATGCCCCACCTAACAGTAGCAAGTCTATTTCCAGGCAGTGGGTGAGCAGGGCTGAGAACTTGCCCCAGGCAACCTGCCTCCTAGCTGTGAAAGTAAATAGGGCTTTCGTGCTTCCCCTACCTGTGAAGTCTGCACACTGGATTCATGCCCTCCCCCGAGTTCTGGCCAGGAGACTTCTCTATCCATTCAAATTGTTACAAACTTCAGCTGGAGGTTTTCTTCTGCAGTGGCCTTTTCCCAGTGCCTCTGGCAGCTTTCCTCAAGGATCCCTGTGAGGCAAGGCAGAATGGCTTGCTAGGGGACCCAGCGAGCCCACAGGGCTTTACCCCTGTATTTTGCTCGGCTCTCTAGATTGATTCAGCTCCAAGTAAGGTCAGAATATTCTCCCATGATCTAGACCTTCAGGTTCCCCAGTGAGAGTGTGTGTTCAGGGACGGATGATCCCTCTTTCCCACTTCCACAGTTTGGGCACTCACAGTATTTGGGGTGTCCCCTGGGTCCTGCAGGAGCAATCTGCTTCCTTCAGAGCGCTGTGGGTTCTCTTGGCTTTCCTGATTTATTCCTGCAATCGTTCTGGAGCAAAAGTTCATGATGCGAACCTCCACACACTGCTCTGTCTGTCCAAGTGGGAGCTGCAATCTAGTCCTGCTTCCAGTCTGCCATGATCCTCCCAGACCTCTTCTATTATTGGTGAAAAAACTGAGGCTCAGAGAGGCCAGGGAACTTGCCCAAAGTCACAGAGCCAATCAGCAGACAGCCAAGTCTATTCTCCAGACTTCTTGACACAAAATTCAAGGTCTGCATGACAGACGTTAACATAATATCAGTTTGCTGGAGGAACAGAAATAGATTCAGTTCTTCTAGCAAAAACCAAGGATTCAAATACATGAACCACAGAGAATATAGTTCTATTATTTTCAACCATTTTCATTTTTTCTTTCTAGGAAAGTAGTACACATTCATTGTAGGAAATTGGAATTAATAAAACATAAAGAAGACAAAAATCAACTGTAATTAAAGAGATAAGTGCTATAAACAGTGTGTATGCATGTATATATAGATACATGGGTATAGGGAGAATAGATAGAATTTACATATTTTATATACATATATACATACATATGTAGAATATATTTAAAAATAATTTAATATATGGATTATATAATACACAGAATTTATATCCTGTTTTTTCCTTAATATTTTTGTATGCATATATGGGGTACAAAGGTAATTTAGTTACATGTATAGATTGCGTAGTGGTGGAGTCAGAGTTTTTAGTGTATCCCTTGCTAGAACAACACATTATACCCGTTAAGTAATTTATCATCATCCACCCACCTTCTGTCCCCCACCACCTTCCTAGTCTCCAGTGTCTATCATTCCACAGTCTGCATCCATGTGTACATGTTATTTAGCTCCCACTTATAACTGAGAACATGTGGCATTTGTCTTCATGCGTCTGAGTTGTTTTGCTTAACATTTCTTTAGTGATCAAAATATCCATTTAATTATTTATTAGTATTTCATAAGAATCTATTTTTTAAATGTTCTTACTGTTTCACATTTGTTTCCAATGTTTTGCTCTTGTGAATAAGGTAGGAGGGTAAGATCTGAAGTTTCAATGACATATAGGAAAGGTGCATTATTAAGCAGGCCAGGGTGGAGTACCTAAGAAGGATCTCTGGGAAGTCAGGGAACTAAAGGGCTGGATCCTGTGGAGCTTATAAAATGGGGAGGGGAAATATTCTTGGGGGGTGTGAAAGTCCCCAAGAAAAACACCATTCACAAATTTTCCCAGGCATGGTTCAGTGTACGAACATGACAATTCCAGAAAGAACACAGAAGGTCATCCAAGGCCCACATATCTACTCTTCTCCCTGTGTCTCATGACTCTCAGAGAGAAACTGCTTTTCAAGAAGACTTTAGTCAAGTATAATAACTCTGTACAAAGATTCATACATCTTAGGAAAACTCAATAAAGACAGATCTTCAGAAGAATTCTTGAAAGAAAATATATCTTGTTTCTAAATATTATTAATCAGTGCCTACTGTTTCATCGGAACAAAGCCTTTTTTTTAGTTAAATGCAAAAGAATTATCTTGGATAATGATGGATGACCTATTTACATCATATGAAAATGAGAGTATATTGTCTCTAACCTAAAAGGCTATGTTTAGGCTGCTCAGCTAAAATGTTCTCTAGTTATAAAATATTTATAGAGTAATTTTCCTATGTTTTGCCCTTTCAACAAGTTTGCAATTGTAAGAGTAGTGTTCAAGTGGAAATTATATTTGTATTTAACTAGTTCAACTATTTCCCCAAGTAAATAGCAATCTTTTCTCAGTGGGCCCTTATTCAACAAAATTTTTATTTTTTCTTCCATCTAAATTTTAGAAAGGATTTCAACAATTGTCTTAAGTGATAAATCTTCTTTTTAAATTATCACTTGGACCTTGAAATGGCCACTTCAATTATCATATTTGCCTTTTAAACCCTTTCTTTGTTTACAACATTTCTGAAAGATGTCTCATTTTAGATTTTGGATTTAAAAGATTTGTTTAACAAGAGAATTCACAAAGATTCAATGATTCAGAGCTCCAATGAAATAAGATAATGCTTCTTTTCTGAAAATGCAGGCATTCCAATGTCAAACCTGGGTTTAAGTGGAGGGACCAAATTTCCTGGGCAGTTGGTATTGACACTGGTCCTATACCTCTGATTGCAGAAGGTTCCATTTTGGAAATTTACCAGTGAAGATGCCATTGACCTCTAAAAGAATTTCAAGGACATTCTTTTCTAAGATTTTCACTGGCATTATTCTAGAAACAAACCTTCTGAGGCAGTATTTCTGAAACTGTGTTCTGTAGGTCACTATATCCCTGAGATGATAATAACTGTTTCCCAATTTATAATAAAATAAGGCTTTGAAAATAGCTAAACAAATTTAAGTAGTTTGATATGCTAAAGTACATACTGTAAAGAGAGCTAAGGGAAGTGTTTTCCAAACTTATTTGACCATGAAGTCTTCCATCAAGGAAAAAGTATTATATCCCAGTGAATAATTTGAAGCCACTGAAGCAGCTTCAAAGGCTTCAAAGGTAAATTACCCGTTCTTCTATGTCCCACTCCACCCCCCTAGGAGCTCTTCAGCTCTGTATCCATCATATATTCACATCAGCAGAGGCTCACCCACGTGCTGGACAGCCTTTTCTAGAGTGAAAGAGTGTTACTGTTCTGTTTTCTAATTTCCACAAAGGACAGGTAACTGCTCCTACAGGTTTATACGACTCTTCTTCGTTCTGTGGCACTATTTTATCTTATATATTTTCCCCAGCTGTTTTTTATCACATACACACATATTTTTAGTTGAAATCAGTGGATTTTTTTGTATAATTTGATCCCCTTTTCCATATTTTCAAATAGTAATGGCTTCTCCCAACAAGAACTGTGGCATACACTTTGTTTTCCATCAGGAGAAAGAGTAAAATTGAATGAATAGCCAGCTTCTTGCTGTGGCAGAGGTGGGGGGAAGAAGAAACCTACTCCATAGCCAGGCATCTACTCCCACCCTCCTCCACCTCATAGTCCTAAACCTTTTCTCTGTCCCCTGAACTCAGAACGCAGGTCTGTTGATCACTGATGCCTTACCTAGCCTGGAGGAAGATTGGAAGTATGATCTGGAACCTCAATAGTAATGACTCTGTCCCTCTTTCCCTGGATCAAGGGCACCTGGAACCCAAATTAAAATGCAGAGAAAAGTAAATCTCCTATATAAACTATGTTTTTTAAATTTTCTTCCACTATTCTTCTTTGACCTGTGTTGGTCAGTAATATGGCATCCAAGAGAGCACCACTTCCCACAAGGTCGCTAAGCACCAGGCCCAAATCCAACTCCACAGAGTTCTAGGGTGGCCAACTACTGAAAAGTTTCCCAAGACTTTTAGTGCTAAAACTGGGAAAGTCCTGTACAAACTGGGATTGGTCTGCCTGTTCTTAGCCAAATAGCCTTTGGCAGTAGTCTTTCCAGTAAAAGCACAGAGTCAGAGTAGCAGAACCTCCTTTCCTGTGAATTCCTGCTTGAAAACACTTGCCTCAAGCTGTCCTAGTAACCAGCTGGAGCCTAAGACTCAGTGACACGGTGAGGAGTCTGGCTCTTCCCCTTCCTGCCTCCTCCCCTTCAGTACCTCCAAGCTCCCCCCTAAAGCTTCCTCTTTCCATCTCTAGGCCCCTCCAAGTCTTGGTCACAAATGTCCCATTTGGGTTTACTATTTCCTTCATTATGCCTTATTAGTATCTCATTATAATGAGGAGAGTCACCTAAAGACCTTATCTCCCTGCAGTCGTGACATAAGGCAGCATAGTCAGATGCTCCCTAGGGTGAGCTGATACATCCATCTTCTTACAGTAACTCCTGTGGGTCCTCTTTTCATCTAGTTATTGTTTGTGACCAACATGGCCAATAAGTCCTCCTGGTCTGATACAGTTCCTTCCAGAAACATCTTGCTGTCTCACAGCTTCCTGAACCCACCCTTCCACATTTACACAGAGAAATACTTAGCTATGTTCTATGAACAGATGTTTACTGTGTAGAGAAAACACAATGCACATCTATATCAACTTCTTTTTATCCGTTTCTTTCTCTCTTGCTGTAGCAAGTCTCTCAGACGAGGGGCAGTAACAGAGACTTGAGTCAAGAGCAAGATTTCAATAGGACAAGTCACAGCTCTTCAGTAAACAAGAAAAACAATCTTAAAGGTTAATGAAAGTGGCTGGAGGGAAAATGGCTCAGATTCCCAAGACTGCTTCTCCTGTTTGGAGGTGAAAACATCAAAGGGACAAGAAAGATGAGTTTACATGAAAAGAACTGATATTCTGAACTTCTTCTTTCATGACAACTTGTGGCATGCTCTTTCAGCCATATATAATAATATTACAAGCTGGCTAATGTTCAAGTGGTTTATGATTACATTGCTCTACTTGAAATAGTAAGATTTTATCTATGTTCTCAGCTTAATAACTCTTTGGTTAGTTGAAATATTTTCATTCCTGAAACCTGAAAAACCTGAGTTATTATGAAAGGTACGGGGAGGAAAAAAAGCTTAAGTTTGTACTTTGGAGAAATTGTTCCACATCTCTGATGGTTAATACTGTCAACTTCATTGGAATGAGGGATGCAAAGTATTGTTCCTGGGTGTGTCTGTGAGGGTGTTGCCAAAGGAGATTAACATTTGAGTCAGTGGACTAGGAGAGGCAGACCCACCCCAATCTGGGTGGGCACCATCTAATCAGCTGCCAGTGCAGCTAGAATAAAAGCAGGCAGAATAACGTGGAAGGATTAGACTGGTTTAGTCTTCTGGCCTACATCTTTCTCCTGTGCTGGATGCTTCCTGCCCTCGAACATCAGACTGTAAGTTCTTCCGATTTTGGACTCTTGGATCTACACCAGGAATTTGCCAGGGGCTCTTGGGCCTTCTGTCTCAGACTGAAGGATACACTGTCAGTTTCCCTACTTTTGAGGTTTTGGGACTTGGACTGACCTCCTTGCTCCTCAGCGTGCAGACAGCCTATTGTAGGACTTTACCTTGTGATCACGTGAGTCAATATTCCTTAATAAACTCCCCTTTATATATACATATATCCTATTAGTCCTGTCCCTCTAGAAAACCCTGACTAATACCCTTAAGCACCACAGGTTCATTAGCAATTAGAAATAATCTAAAATAATTTTGCTTTTTGCAAACAGAGAAGTTAATTTAAATTTATCCCAGACTAGATTGATCATGTTTTATCAATATGTATTTTAAAACTATGAATATATATATATTCTGTATATATACATGTATATATACACACATGTATATATACGTGTGTGTATGTATATATATTATATATATATATGTAGAAACATAAATTTGGTGTTGAGATCTAAGCATGTTGCCAAGGCAAGGTAAAATTTTTATATTTTTTAATGTTCAAATCCCTTTCAAAAAGATATTAAAAACATTAAAAACTATTCTACATCAAGTGATTCAGTATCTATCTCACAAATAAAATACTACTAAGTCAGTGGTCTGTCTTACAACTTTGATTTGCTTATCCAAAGTTTTTTAAAATAATCATGTCATTTACTTATGTTTATACCTAAGAGCTAAAGAGTATGACCGATATATGTGGTAATAATACTCTTTTTTAAAAACATATCAGTTTGGATATTTCTATTGCAAGTAACAGACAATCCTATTCCAGCTGATTTATACAATAAAGGGATTATATATTGTTTTATAAAACTTGAAAGTCTAAAGTAATAAAGTTTTCAAGAAATCTTTGACTTAGTAGCTCAATAAAGTCACCCAGGATCCTGTATTATTTTCATCTTTTGCTCTGTCTCTCACATTTTGTGTCATCCTAAAACTGAAGTCATCCTAAAGCTGACAAAAGTTTGGTTTTGCCCAAAATTGGATCAGGTAGACAGTATCTTTGCACTGTACTGTGTGAGCTTAGGTGAAGGGTGACGAGGATAATGTGAAACTATCTTTCCTACCCTCTTCAATGCAGCTTCTTATTTCTGTGCTGCACTCAGTTGCTATAATCTCTCACCTGGATCCCTTAGCTCTTGTGGAGGTATTTTCATGCATGGATAGTTGTTCAAATTAATGTTTTTGCAAGAGGGCGAGAGCTGGGAAGTCTTATTTTCTCATCTTGCTGACAGCACTCACTGGCATTTTCGTTTAAAAAGCAGTTATCCTCATCTTAGTCATACTCGTATCCAATCTGATGAGGAAGATCTCCGGAGGGGTTAGAGGCCTAGAGAGGGGCAATATTTTCCCCTTTGGCCCACCCCTCCCACCAACTGTGGTAGCAGCTCCAGGTCCTTCCTACTGTGGGTGTGCCACCTGGAGAAATGTTAAAGAACAGAATCTCAGTGGATAATTGATTGACTTCCTACAGCTTTTATCATTTGGTCAGTGCCATTATTGTATCTATTAAGTGTTATAATGTAAATATCTGTTGGTCTCTTTCTCTCAATTTGGATAAAATGAAAACTTCATTATTGAATAGTTTCATTACTTAAATATATAGTTTTGTTATTTATTACTTAAACTAGGCTAGTAAATAATTATTCAATGGAATTCCTAGGGATTTTGTTGAGATATTTAAAATACATACACACATACACACCAGACATATATCCATAAATCCATTTTTCTGACTTTCTTGAAAGTGGTTGAAGTTTTTCCTCATGAGTATCTATAGTAGCTTTCTTCAGTTTTGTGTATATCCTTAACATTATTATTGAGACTCTAGAGCTTTTCTTAAAAGGGTTGACAACACTATCAAAAACTTCAACCTAAACTCCATAAACTATCACAGATTCTATACAACCAATTTGAACTAAGTTTTTCTTTGTGTTATGAGCATAAAAAATTCATTGATTCCGTGTTACACACCCAATATTAGATTACAAATTTGCATTATTTTCAGACTTTACATTTGTGAACAACAGTTGTGAATATTAAAAAGTAATTGGGAAACATGGTTTAGAGGTTTCATCGGAGGTGGTGGAGACATTTGGGTAGATAGTGTGCTTTCCCATGCCAGCCACATGCTCACCCAGATCCCCTACCTCTCTCACAATTCCCAGCCCAGATCCCCATCAGATTCACTCACTGCCACACTTTCCTCCACCTTCTGCATTTTCCAGCCCCACCAGATCTCCCTGACTCTACTGTGCTCCTTTGCTTTGGCTGAAGCCAGAATTACGACTGGACCCTCTCTGGGACTTAGTAATAGCAAATGAAGAGCGTACATGAACATAGGCATTGTTGCCTTTAACAAAAATTGAGATGTAAGGCAGGGTCTCCCTGATAACATACAGGGAGAACAGTGTTTAATGAAAGTCTAAATGTTGGGAGGCTAGCGGAAATGAGACTATCTGCTTTGCCCCTTTCATGGTCTAAATTTCAGTGTTTCTAACCAAGGGGAATTTCAGGCGGACATACTATGAAACCATTCCTTGAAGTATAACTTATTGGTTATCATGATTAAAGTAAACAACAGAACAAAAAGCACAATTAAGTTTAGCGCCAAACCACCTTAAGCAAAATGGTAACAAGTAGTTGGAGATTGGCTTGCATCAGAAACAATGATGTCTTATTAACTTGTACCAATTGTTCCGCCTGACCTATATTTGATATAGTAATGAAAGAGAGAGAGAAAAAGAAATTGAGAGAGAATTGTACTCTGTCTCCATGATACCACATCAAGAACTGCCTCTTTCTACATGTTTTGCTACCACCTGCAAGATGTTTGTGGAAGAACAGAGAGCCGAGCCACTTCTGTAGCAGAATGAGGGTGCAATGCCCACAGCTGCTGACATTTCCTTGAGTGGCGCCTGGTCACCCGCAGAGCCACTTTTGCTACACCCTCCCTTTCTAGTCCTTAAGTGGCTCCACAGAATAAATCATCTGAAACTCACGTTACCACCAGTGGAGGAGGGATGAGGACTGTAGTGAAAATAAACGCGTAGGTATATCCTTGACATTATTATCAAGACTCTGGAGCTCTTTTGAAAGGATTTCACAGCAAATTCCAAAACCCAGAGTGTAAATGAATAGAAATGTTTTTGTCTTATAACCTTCATTTGTGTATAATTTACCTACAATAAACTGTATCTATTTTAAGCACATAGTTGGGCCGGGTTTGATAAATCCTCTATGCTCATGTACCCACCACTAGTTCAAGCTCTAGAACATCTCCATCAGCCCAAAAGGTCCCCTTATGCCCTTCCCTGTCAATGCCCACAGGATGATCTTTTAAGTCACATAACATTTATTTCTGCATTTTTATTTTCTATTTAAATAAATAGATTCATTCATTCATTCATTCATTCATTCATTCATTCATTCATTCATTCTGAGACAGTTTCACTCTTGTTGCCCAGTCTGGGGTAAAATGGCGTAATCTTGGCTCACTGCAACCTCTGCCTCCTGGGTTCAAGCAATTCTCCTGCTTCAGCCTCCTGAGTAGCTGGGATTACAGGCATGCACCACCATGCCCAGCTAATTTTTGTATGTTTAGTAGAGACAGGATTTCACCGTGTTGGTCAGGCTGGTCCTGAACTCCTGACCTCAGGTGATCCACCCACCTTGGCCTCCCAAAGTGCTGGAATTACAGGTGTGAGCCACCACACCTGGCCTATTTCCGCATTTTTAAACTGGAGTACCACAAAAAAAAAAGAACCTGTTTACCTGCCAGCAACTTTAGGTCTTCAATTCTTTGTGTAAAATCAGATAACACTTCTCTAAGTATAGGTTTAGCAGACTACTAATGAGAATCCGTTGCTACAGAGCTTCCAAACCTGGCTAACATTTGAAGTGCAGTATCCGCCCAAAAATCTGAGTCGAATAGGGGTGTTTTAACCTACTTGACATGTTCTGAAGTTAGAAAGGTCTCCTACCAAGGCTACATGGGTAAGAGGGCTAGAAGATAAAGGAAGTAAAAATAGTAATAAAAAAAAAGACTCTACTGAAAAAAAAAATCACATTCAACCATTTATGTGAAATTATATGCTTATATATGGAAATTGAATGTAACATTTAAAACATAAAAATAATTACAGCAACCTCCCAATTCTTACAAAAATTTTAGAGCTCTCCTGCTGAATAGCCTTCGAAACATTGCTCATTTTATGTCACATCAAATAATTTTCTCTTCCATCTTAAAAAATAAAAACAAACTAAAATCTAAAATGTATTATTGACTGATGAAAATCAAGGCTGAGATTTGGAGGGAAAAGTGCTTTCTCAGTCTGAAGCTGATCATTCTCCTCTGAAAGTGCTTTCCTGCATGCTTCACAGATCAATCATAGACCAGACAAAACTTCCCCTGCACTGCTTTCTAACAGATGCAGAGAGCTGGGCAAGTCAGTAATCAAATCGGAATTCCTGATTCTAAACATCTATCTCTTATCGGCTAGAATCTGTGAAAGCATTCTGGAATTAGCAGAAATCTTCAGGCTGTTTACTTCAAGGCAGGCTGCAGTTAGAAAGTTCTTGTGATTTCTATCATGACTTAGCAAAACGTAAAAACTGGAGTACACCATTAGAAAATGAAAAGATGACTGAAGTTTTACACAAAAAGTGACAATGGTAAGGAAACTTGAATAAAAAAGTATAATTGTACAACAAAGGAAGAGTTGTCTTTTAGTCACTTTTTAAAATATAAAAAAAGTAATAAAAATACAATAAACTGTATATGACATTTTTTATCCTGAGTTTTCACTTAGCATTGTAATGTATACATTTTCCATATTATAAGTAATTATTAATAAATACTTTTTCATGGTTGTCATATTATAACTAAGTCCTACAAAAGTAATACTGTTCAGATTTCCTAAAATTATGCAAGTTCCACTTTTTGGTAATTTTAACACTGTGATGAACACATTGATATATGTCTTCTTCTCTATTTTGGGTTATTTCCCTAGGACATATTTTCAGACCTGTAATTACTGCATTTGGGTATGAAAATTTGTTTCTTGTTGCATAGTTTTAATTTGCTTTGCAAAAATATAATAATCTCTTTTAGAGCAATTTGGCAGTACCTATCAATATCCTCACAAATATTTCTACCCTTAGGTCTATGTATTAGTCCATTCTCATGCTGCTATGAAGACTGGTGATTTATAAAGAAAAGAGGTTTAATTGACTCACAGTTCCACAAGGCTGAGGAGGCCTCAGGAAACTTATAATCATGGCAGAAGCCACCTCTTGACAGGATGGCAGGAGGGAGAGTGAGAGCCGAGCAAAGGGGGAAAAGCTCCTTATAAAACCATCATCCCCATGATTCAGTTACCTCCCACTGGGTTCTCCCCACAACACGTGGGGATTATGGGAACTACAATTTAAGATGAGATTTGGGTGGGGACACAGCCAAACCATATCAGTCTACTATTTACTTAGAAAACAATAAGAAATATATGAAAAGATTTTGTTTACAATATTATTGGAGTACTATATCCACAAAAAAGACCACAATTCAAAGGCCCTGAAATAAAAAAAAGCAGAAAAACAAAATTATATTTTCCATAGAATGTACTTTATACAGCCAGTAAAATCAGATTTTCAAAAATATGTAATAACAAGTGAGAAGTCAAAATATAGCCTATAATTAAGGTTAAGTGGAAAAGGTCAAGATATAAAATTATATATAATGTGATCTCAATTATATGTGTGTGTGTATATATGTATATATACACATACATATACATATGTATATACATACACATACATACATACACATACATACACATTCATAGAAATAGAAAGAAACACATAAAAATGTATACAGTGATTATTTCAAAAGGGATAATTACAGGTGTCCATTCCTGTATACTTTGGAATATGTTTTTATATATTCAGAATACTAATCCTTTCTGTTATTTCTATGCTATATGACATTTACACTTTTATGTAAAATTATATATGTGTGAAAATTGAATATAACATTTAAAACATAAAAATAATTACAGAGGCACCCCAATTCTGGGAAATAATTTTTCAAAGTTGATTTTTTGTCTTTTTGTTTTGCACAGAGACTTTTCAAATTCATACGTATATTTTTTCATGTCACAAAAATGAAACTGCTTTGTAACTAATAGGTATTTCTTTGACAAAGTGCTGTGAAACTCCTCAGCAGTAATGTGGCCTCAGGGTCCCAAGTTTCCAAATAGTTTGAAGGGGTTAAAAAACAGCAGTTTTAGACACAAGGAAGAAATATAACAGAATTTTCCACAAGGACTTAAGTTTTCATCATATATTACATTATTGACTTGAGGTATTAAGTTTACCTTTACACCAAAGTAGAATCAGAGTTCATACATTTGCCCATGTTTGCATTTCATCAGCATCTTTTTAGGCTTTGTTGTAGCACATAAGTGCATCCACAGGACTCAAGGACTCAGTAAACACTACTTGACAACTCAGCTCCCCATCACCTGCAGGATAGATTGCAAACTCTTTATCATGCCTACAAAGATACAAGGCCTTTCAGAGTCTTGCCTCTACTCAGTTGTACAGCCTCATCTCTGATTGTCAACCCTCTGGTCCTGCCACCCTGCACTACCTATTATGGGAATGGACATTCACTGAGCAGAAATGCTTTGTCCACTGCATGAGGCTAATTCTCACAGGGCCACAAAACTCCCCTCAGATGTCACAGTTTCCAAGAAGTCTTCTTCCCTCCCTCTTCCCTGAAGGCCTCTATGTGTTCCTGCTCTCCACTCCTGCAGCTACAGGACTTTCCTCTTCAACTGCACTCACCACACTGCATCTTAGCTATCTGTGTACTTATTGACCATTCCCTTCTAGAATGTTGGCAAGGGCAGAGATGTTTTTCTGTTTGGTATTGCTGTATTCTCAAGACCTAGAAAAGTGCATAGAAGATACCCAATAAATGTTTGAATACTTGTATGCCTGAATGAATGAGAGAATGAATGATTGGATGACTTCAGTGGGGAACTTGAGTATCTAGGCACAAGGTGCCTGGCAAAGGGCAGAAGTGGTGCCAAAAAGAAGGGGGCAGAAGAAGACAAGATATAGAGAGACCTAGTGATAAGGTGCTTGGTAAGATGGAAAGAGCATGGATTTGTCATATTTTGAGAAAGTTTCTCAGCTTGCACCTGTAAAATGGGATAATATATTCATTGGGTTGTTATGAGAATGGCTGAATTATAAATACATGAGTATACATGTAGAATGCCTTGCACATAGTAGGCATTCAGTCAAATGTTTGACTTGTTCCTATCTCCTTACTCTACAATATGGCCTAGGTGTTTCTATACCTATGAAAATCAATCACACATTTCTAGGGAAATAAATGCATTAGACAAATTATTTTTACTTTGATTTTTAAAAAGATAAGGCATGCTAGACAGCAACAATAATGAATGGAAGATGCCCAAACTCTTACAAGGTAAGTAATCATGGCCATAGGGAGATGTGGGTATGTAGCCTCTATTGAAATGGGCCTTTCTTCAGAGGAGAGGGTTCCTCAGGAGTAAGTTTTATACAGAATAGAATCATATATATTTTAATGGCGGGACAAAAAGCTATTCCCAGAGCGCAGGAAAACTTTTCTCTTATGGCTTTCATTATTCTTTAAATTGATGAGACAAAACAGATACAATATTAACTTCTGTCCTAGAGCCATTTGCCTAAATGTGTAGATGTCTAGGGCCAAAAATACATCCATTGATTTTGGAATTAGAATCTATTTATACGCGTTTTAAACAGATATTTCTGGTCACCTTGAAGTACAGGTGCTTGTGTCAGGCTGGAGAGTTGGGGACACCAGTCTTGCTACACAACAAAAATAGATCTTCATCATTAGAGCAGCAATCTAGGATGGCTGCCCACCACCAGCCTGGTCCTGGTAGGCTGATGTCTCAGGGATGCTGACTAAGCATTTTTCAGAGCAGACTGCTGGGTCCACAAGGGCTTGCTCAGAGCCTCTCTGGCAGAACAAGAAACTTCTCCACAGGAAAAAAGATTTTTGCAGCTAGAATAAATATTCCTACTGCCATATAGTATAGATCTACTACATATAGACCTACTACATATACATTCTGTAAAGTAACAATGAGCACAGCTTTTATTGGCCCCACAAAGGCCTATGAGTCCTATACCTGGGGGCAACATAATAAATAAACAGCCACAGGAGTGGTCATTGTCTTTGAATTGTTAGCTCACCTATCTGTGTACTGCATTTGCCATCACATGAGATTTCATCTGTTTTTTAGTCATTTTTTGTTTGTTTGTTTTACTCTGCACATGTGAATATGTGTGACAGACTGTGCCAAATTCTGTTAAAATATTTATTGAACACCTACAATGTGCCAGACACCACTTTAGGCATTGAGGCAGAGCAGTGAAATAAAGAGACAAAAATTTTTGCTCTTATGAAGCTTAGATTCTAGCGGGGTAAAGAATTAAAATGTATATTGACAGAGCAGGAGCACCACCGTCTTTCACAAGCACTGCCATTTTAAAATTCCCCTTGATCAAAAACTGCCTAAATCCAATCCAAAGGGCATCAGCCTACTGGCTAATGTCAGCATAACCATAAACCACAAATGACATCTCCAACCAGAAACATTCCAACCCTAAAATGAACCCCTCCCTGACCAGAGATATGCCAGCCCCAAGATAACCTCTCCTATGACCAGAGAGATGTCAGCCCCCGGATAACCTCCCCTCCAACCAGAGACATTTCAACTCTGCAATAAACTTCTCCTCCACACGGAAACATTCCAAGCCTGTGATAAGTTCTCCCACCCTGAACTCTTAAATACTCTTAGTCGGTGAGAGCGCTCCTGACTGAAATTGGTCAGAAGTCCCTCTCAGGCTTACCCTCCAAAATAAACCTGTCTTTGACTGTTGAGTCACTCTTCATGTTTCTTTCCTCTTTCTTTAACTCTTACATATATTAGATAGGTAAAATACTCAGAGGGAAATAGTAACAGGAAGTATGTGTCATATGAAAGGAAACAGTGGTTTTAGATAGCCGGGGAAGGGCTGTCTGAGAAAGTGATATTTGAGTAAAGTCGAGAAGCAAGAAAGGGGGTAAAGAGGAAAGATCTAGGGAAAGTGCATTTAAACAGAGGCAACAGCAAGGTCAACTGCCCTGAGGCAAGGGCCTGCCAGTGTACTCAAAGAATCATAAGGGGGCCACCATGGCTGGAGGAGAGTAAGCAAGGGAAAAAGTAGCAGGAGATGGCATCAGCAGCTATGGGAGGACCCTGTCTCGTCACCTCAGAAGGTTTTGCAGATCTTAGAAAAGTTTTGCCCTTTACTCTGAGCGAGATGGAAAATCTTCAGTCTTAACTTTGACCTTATTGACTATTTTGTTGAAAATAATTTATGAGAGGGGGCAAGATTGGTTTTAGAAAGCCATTGCAATAAGAAATGCATTAGAAAGCCATTGCAATCATCCAGGGGAGAAAGAATGATGCCTTGGGCTAGCATAATGGTGGCTTGGACTAGCAGAGGAAACAGCTAGAAACTTCCCAATTCTGAATATATTTTAAAGGTGGGGTAAACAAGTAGGATATGAGAGAAAGAGAGGGGTGAAGAAGGATTCCAAGGTTTGGGGCTTGAGCAGACTAGAAAAAGCCTATTGCCATTTACTGCAATGGAAAACACTATATAGGGAGCAGCTTTTAGTGGAAGGGGATTTGAGGGAACATCAGCTTATAGCCATTAGGTTAGGGGAGATCATCAAGGTAGCGAGTGCAGAAGTCCAAGGATTGAGCTCTAGGTCACGTCAACATTCAGAGGTAGAGGAGGGGTTTCCAAGGATGCGGGATTTTCAGGAAAGGTCTAGGCAACTGAGATGATGGATCAACCACTCAGAAGTCAGGGAGATGAGCGAGAAATCCATGAAAAGGAGTAGCAGAAAAGTGGGAGAGAAGTAAAGGAAGAGTATCAAGGAGAAGACAGCTGTCAACTCTGTCAAATGCTGATAATGGGGCAAGTAAGATGAGGGCTGAGAATTAACCACTGGATTTACTGATAAAAAGGTTAGAGGGGATCTTGACAAGAGCAGCATCAATGGAAGTTACAAGGGATAGATAGAAAGCCTCTACCTAGTGGCTCAGCATCAGGAGATTCTCTAGGAGTTCTTTAAGAAGTATTCCAAGCACCTCTTAATTAAAGGCATCGATTGTGCTGAGGTCACTGAGAAATGTAAGGAGAAATATAAATATTAAAAAAAAAAAAAAAAAGCCTCTGTCCTCAAGAAACTTAATCTCTCCATGGGGGAGAAAGTGAGCCCACAGCTGACTCTAAATCAAAGCAGCCAGGGCTACATTATACGGTCAAACAGCGTCATCATCCTGTGCTTCTCACACTTCCTCAGACTTTCTTGACTAAACCAAACCCTGATTAAATCCATCTCTCTGCTTACTCCCGCCCGTATCTGTACTGCAGAACATGGCCGAGAAAACAGTGGTTCAAGAGTGTCTTTGTCTACTTGGGTTACCCTAACAAAATATCAAACAGGCTGGCTCAAACAACAAAAATTAATTTTCTCACAGTTCTGGAGGCCTAGAAGTCCAAAATCAAAGCACTGGCAGATTTGTTTCCTGGTGAGGCCCTCTTCCTGGCTTGCAGACCCTGTGTCTTCACATGGCAGAGGGATAGCGATCTCTCTTTCTCCCTCCTTATTTTTATTATATTTTTGAGACAGGGTCTTGCTCTGTTGCCCAGGAGAGAGTGTAGTGGCACAATCATAGCTCACTGCAGCTTTGACCTCCCAGGCTCAAGCGATCCTCCCACCTCAGACTCAGCTGGGACTATAGGCACTCGCTGCCACCATGCCCAGCTAAATTTTAAATATTTTATAGAGATGAGGTCTCACTATGTTGTCCAGGCTGGTCTTGAACTCCTGGGCTCAAGTGATCCTCCTGCCTCAGCCTCCTAAAGTGCTAGGATTATAGGCATGAGGGTGAGCCATGATGCTCAGCCTCTTCCTCCTTCTCAGGCCACAATTCTGTCAGACTGGGACCCCACCCTATGATCTCATTTAAATGCAATTACCTCCAAAAGACCCTATCTCCACATTGGGGGTTAGGGCTTCCACGTAAGAATCAGAGGGGGCAGGACACAATTCAGACCATAGCAAAGAGAGAAACTATGAAGAGAAAAATATAAACAGCACTTCAGGGAATGTTCTTGTGCAGAAAAGGAACAAATTGAGTGGTAGCTGGAAGGGGATATATTATAGGATCAAGAGGAAGTTGTTTATTTGTTTTAAGGTGAGTGGGAGAAATAAATGTATGTTTGCACGCCAATGAGAATGAGCCAATAAAGAGGGCAGAGGGGAAAATCCCTGCAGCAACGTCTTTGAATAGTTGAGAGGGAGTGAGATCTGAGGACCACTGGGGCATTGGCCCTGAAGAGGAGCACAGATGGCTCATCTGCTGAACAGGAGGAGGCAGAATATATGGACATGGGTGCACATAGGTCACGGATAGATGTGGGGGTGGGGGTGGAGCTTGTCAAAATTTCCTTCTGATTATTTCTGTTTAATTGGGGAAGTAAAACGGAAAGGTCAGCAGGTGACAGGGTTGTTGATGGCAGTTTGAGGTCAGAGGAAAAGGCATGAGCGTCATCTAGGCGAGTAGGAGAGTGATGAACTAAGGAAATCTGATATTATAATTGCCAGGAAGCATTAAGGACCCACTTAAGGTTTGTGGTCATAAATTTTGAGACCAGTCAACATGGTTGCATGTTTTCTCCCAGCCATGTTCTGCTGCAAAAATACAGGCAGAGTGAGCAGACAGATGGATTTAGCCTGGGTTTGGTTTAGCCAAGAAAGTTTGAGGAAGCGTGAGAAGCACAGGATGATGGAACTGTTTGACCATATAATGTAGCCCTGGCTGCCTTGATTTAGAGTCAGCTGTGGGCTCACCCCTCTCCCCTACAGAGAAATGAAGTTTCTTGAGAAAAGGAGACTTTCAACATTTTCTTAATGTTCCCAGAACAATCAATGCCTTAAATTAGGAGGTGCTGAGAATTGTTCTTAAATAAATGGTTCTAGAAATCTTAGAGAATTCCGTTGATGCTGAGTTAGTGGTAGAGGTTCCTAGAATGAGATTTGTGGTAATGGGAGACGGGCCAGATCCACGCACTAGGAGAGAGGCTGGGACCATTCAGAAATAGTGCATGGAAACTGGCCTCTGGCTCCTTCCACAGGCTGGATCTTTCACGGCTAAAGTACAAAGTCTTTCATTTATTCATTTAACAGCTATTGAGTCCCTACTAAGAAACCCACCTAGAAAATTCAATAAAACAGACATGGTTAGACCTAAGAGAACATGAGCTAAGATTCATTGAGTGCTTATTGTGCTCTAGCCCATGTTTTAACAGCTTTACATATCTGATTAATTTCTATAATATTGTTACAGAATCATTAATATTGTGCTATTATCATCATCCCATTCTATAGGTGGAAAGCAGGATTATATCATTTTGCAAGACTATCCAGCTGGTAAGCAGCAGAGAGGAGAGTTGAATTGGGTAGTCTGTTGCCAAAGAACATGTTTCTAACTACTTTACCAGATGATCCATATCATCTCCCTCAAGACTAGAGAAATCAGTCACTCAGCTTGAGGGGAATGAAAATATACCCTGCCTCAAAAATACCCCATTCACTGAAATAGCAACCCTAGTCTCTCCACTGGGTTCAAACACAGAATGGAAGAGAATGGAAGTCAAAGCCCTACACTTGAGTGGAATTCGGTGTGATGCATCCCGGGAGGAATGGTACACAAGACTAAGGGTCAGCAGGCCTGAGGTCTACTCAGTCAGAGTTTTACCAGTTTCTTCAGTGAGTCACTTGACTTCTCTGAATCTCCTTGTATTCTTATTTGTAAAATCAGGATATTCACACCTGTGCAGCCTCACTTGTAAGAATGATGAGGTGAAACATGAAGAACATCGCCTAAATGTTAAGTGCTAAACACATTAGAGATTACTAGAAGGCCAGAGCAGATAAAATCAGAATGGCACAAGCAAAGGTGAGAGCCCTAAGAGAGACCCAAAGGATACCCTAAGATCTCTTGAGACAACAGGTAGGAGGTTAGGCAAAAGTAAGAAAGAAATAAAAGAGAGTCGAGGAGGACACAGCCTGCCAATGACGACTGGCTGCTTTGGCCCATGACTAGTTAAGGCCGGTTCAACAGAGGACACCCAGGGTCCTGGCTGTCAGTGGCCCAAATACAGTTATGTATTGCTTTACAAAGGTCAAACAATGGACAGATTCTGAGAACTGTGTCAAGTGATTTCATCATTGTGTGAATGTCATAGAGTGCACTTATACAAACCTGCATGGTATAGTCTACCAAACACCTAGGCTATATGGTATAGCCTATTGCTCCTAGGCTACAAACCTGTACAGCATGTGACTGTACCGAATACTGAAGGCAATTGCAACACAAAGGTAACTATGTATGTATCTAAAGATAGAAAAGGTAGAGTAAAAATATGGTATAAAAGATAAAAAATGGCCTACCTGTGTAGGGCACATATCATGAATGGAGTTTGCAGGACTGGAAGTTGCTCTGGGTGAGTCAGTGTATGAGTGATGAGTGAGATGAGTGAATGTGAAGGCCTAGAACTTTACTGTACCCTACGGTAGGCTTTATAAACACTGTACACTTAGGCTATATTACATTTATTTAAAACCTTTGCTTTCTTTAATAATAAATTAACTTTAGCTTACTATAATTTTTTACTTAACATTTTAATTTTTAACTCTCTTGTAATAACACATAGCTTAAAACACAAATACATTATAGAGCTGTACAAAAAATTTTTCATTCTTTATATCCTAGCTTTTTTCTATTTTTAAAATTTTATGTTTTCTAATTTTTAAACATTTTTGTTAAAAGCTAAGACACACACACATTAGCCTAGGCCTATACTGTCTTCCATTTCTTGTCCCAAAATATTTTGTTGAGAAGTTTTGCATTGATGTGCATCACGCATACAACAAGCCAAATACAATGACATGCCAAAAAGATCATATGCCATGATCAAGTGGGATGTATCCTAGGGATGCATGGATGGTTCACCATATGCAAGTCAATACATGTAATACATCATATCAAAAGAATGCAGAAAAATATGACATGATCATCATAATGTATTCATAAAAACTTTTGACAAAATTCAACATTGCTTCATAATAGAAACTCTCAACAAACTGGCATAGAAGGAACATACCTCCACACTCTAAAGACCACATATGACAAACTCACAGCTAACATTATGTGCTATTGCCCCTGAAGATTTTCCAGTGGGACAAGAGATGGAAGACAGTAATATTGATGATATTGGCCCTGTGTAGGCCTAGGCTAATGTGTATGTTTGTCTTAGTTTTTAACAAAAGTGTTTAAAAATTAGAAAAAATGCAGTTAAGTTGAAAGCCGTTTTTCTAAGAATTGGAACAAGACAAGGATGCCCACTTCCACCACTCCTATTCAACATAATACTGAAAGCTTTAGCCACAGCAATTAGGCAAGAGAAAGAAACAAAGTGTATCCAAATTGGCAAAGAGGAAGTCAAATTGTTCCTCTTTGAGGATGACATGATTTTATATTTAGAAAAACATAGACTCCACAAAAAAACTCTTAGACTTAATAAATAAATTCAGTAAATTTGCAGAATACAAAATCAACATACAAAAATCAGTAGCATTTCTATATATCAATAATGAACTAGCTGAAAAAGATATAAAATAGCTAACAAAAAAATCAAATGTCTAGGAATAAATTTAACCAGAAAGGTGAAAGACATCTACGCTGAAAACTATAAAACACTGATGAAAGAAATTGAAGAGAATACAAACAAATGAAAAGACAGTCAATACTCATGGCTTGGAATAATTAATGTTCTTAAAACGACCACATTACCCAAAGCAATCTACAGATTCAATACATTCCCTGTCAAATTACTAATAACATTCTTCACATAAATAGAAAAAAAAAAACTCCTAAAATTTGGAACCACAAAAGACCCTGAATAGCCAAAGCAATCCTGAGCAAAAAGAACAAAGCTGGGGACACTATAGTATCTGACTTCAAAATACTACAGAGCTATAGTAGCTAAAATAACATGGTATTGGTATAAAAACAGACACATAGGCCAATGGAACAAAAATAAACTCACACATTTACAGCCAGCTGATTATTGACAAAGGTGCCAAGCACAATATAATGGTAAAAGGATACTCTCTTCAATAAATGGTGCTGGGAAAATGGAATATCCATATGCAGAAGAACAAAACTAGAACACTATCCATCACTATATTTAAAAATCTACTCAAAACAAGTTAAAGACTTAAATGTAAGACTTGAAAGTATAAAACTACTAGAAGAAAACATAGGGGAAACACTTCAGGACATTAGGCAAAGATTTTAAAGACTTCAAAAGCACAGGCAATGGAAACAAAAATAGACAAATAGGACTATATTTAACTCAAAAGCTTCTTCACAGCAAAGAAAACTATCAAAGGGTAAAAAGACAACTATTAGAATGAGAAAATATATTGGCAAATTATTCATCTGACAAGGGATTAATATCCAGAACATATAAGGAACTCAAACAGCTCAACAGCGGCAAATCATCTGATTAAAAAGTAGGCAAAGGGCCAGGTGCGGTGGCTTATACCTGTAATCTCAGTACTTCAGGAGGCCGAGGCAGGCAGATCACCCAAGGTCAAGAGTTCAAGACTAGCCTGGCCAATATGGTGAAACCCCATCTCTACCAAAAATACAAAAATTAGCCAGGCGTGGTGGCACACACCCGTACTTCCAGCTACTAGGGAGGCTGAGGCAGGAGAATCGCTTGAACGCAGGAGGCAGGGGTTGCAGTGAACTGACATCACACCACTGCACTCCAGCCTAGGCAACAGAATGAAACTCCGTGCCAAAAAAAAAAAAAAAGACATTTCTCAAAAGAAGACATACAGATGGCCAAAAGAAATATGAAAAAATGCTCAAATGCTCAACATCACTAATCATAAGGGAAATACAAATTAAAACCACAATGAGATACCACCTCACCCCAGTTAGGATGCCTATTATCAAAAAGACAAAAGTTAACAAATGCTGGTGAGGATGCAGAGAAAAGAGAGCACTTATGCACTGTTGGTGGGCATGTGAATGAGTACAGTCAATATGGAAATCACTGTAAAGGCTTCTCAAAAAACTAAACATAGAACTAACATATGATCCAGCAGTCCCACTACCGGAAAGGAAATCAGTATATCAAAGGGACACCTGGATTCCCATGTTTGTTGCAGTGCTATTCACAATAGCTAAGATATGGATCCAACCTAAATGTCCATCAATAGATGAATGGATAAAGAAAATGTGGTTTATATACCCAATGGAATACTATTTAGCTATACAAAGGAATGAAATCCTGTCATTTGCAGCAATGTGGATGAGGCTGGAGGACATTATGTTAAGCAAAATAAGCCAAGAACAGAAAGATAAATACTTCATGTTGTTACTTACATGTGGCAGAAAAAAAAATTGAGTTCATGGAAATAAAGAATAGAATCATGAGGCTGGGAAGGGTAAGGGGAGGAGAGAATGAGGAGCGTGTGTTAATGAAAACAAAATTACAGCTAGATAGGAGAAATGGATTCTGATGTTCTGCAGCACTGTAGGGTGAAAATGGTTAACTATAATTTACTGTATATTTTCAAAAAGCTGGAAGAGAGGATTTTGAATATTCACAACACAAAAAAATGATAAATGATTGAGGTGATGATATGCTAATTACCCTGATTTGGTTGTTACACATTGTATACGAGTATCTAAATATCACTCTGTAGCCCATAAATATGTACAGTTATGTGTCAACTAAAAATTTTAAAAAATGATAAAAAGTATACTGTAGTAAATACATAAACCAGTAACATAGTTGTTTATGATCATTAGCAACTATTATGTACTGTACAGAATTGCATGTGCTATACCTTTATACAACTGGCAGTTCAGCAAGTTTGTTTACACCAGTATCACCACAAACACATGAGTAATGCATTGCACTGCAATGTTATGATGGCTACAACATCACTAGATAATAGGAATTTTTCCACTCCACTAAAATCTTATGGGACCACCATCATATATGCAGTTGGTCATTGACAGTGCCTCACTGTACACTCCTTGTGTGAGTTAAAAATAGCTGCCGCTTTCTCAAAACCCTTTACTTCCATGTCAGAAAATTATCCTGACTTTCTTTGGTAAAATGAGATATTTTCTTGATATATGCCTGAAAAATTACTGTAACAAATATGAAAATCTACAGTGTTACCATGAGTGCCCCAGAGGGTTGTGTAGTGCACAACACATAGCGTTTCTGTCTGATGACCCTCAACACTGACTATCCCCCATCACTGACCACCATGTCAGGATTACGTCTTTAGATCTGTATTAAATATACTATAGTATAAGGCCACTTTAAAGATTGAAATTGAACATTTTTAATTTCTGTGCTTTTATTAGCCCTAGATTAGAAAAGATATATGAAGATTATTGACTTCTGAGAAGGATTTTACATATGCATTTTAGACAAGTGAGAAGCTATCTGAGTCCATCTTCTTCTGCTATAACAGAATTCCATAGTCTGGGGCCTGGAATGGTGGCTCACACCAGTAATCCCAGCACTTTGGGAGGCTGAGATGGGTGGATCACTTGAGGTCAGGAGTTTGAGACCAGCCTGGCCAACATGGTGAAACCCCGTCTCCACTAAAAATACAAAAATTAGTCAGATATGGCGGTGCACACCTGTAGTCCCAGCTACTCAGGAGGCTAAGGCATGAGAATTGCTTGAACTTTGGAGGCAGAGGTTGCAGTGAGCCAAGATCGCACCACTGCACTCCAGGCTGGGCAACAGAGCAAGACTCTGTCTAAAAAAAGAATACCATAGTCTGGGCATTTATTTGGCTCATGGTTCCAGAGGCTGGGAAGTCCAAGATTGAGAGGATACATCTTTATATTACATCATAACATAGCAAGAAGGGAAATAAGAATGCAAGACAGAGAGAGAGAAACTAAGCCAAACTCATCCTTTTTATCAGGAGCCCACTCCTATGATAACTAACTCATTCCCACAATAAGGGCTTTAATTCATTCACTAGGAGAGAGCCCTCATGACCTAATCACTTCTTAAAGCCTCCACTTCCTAATACTATTAGAATGGCAATAGGCCAGGCAGGGTGGCTCACGCCTGTAATCCCAGCACTTTGGGAGGCCGAGGTGGGCAGATCACGAGGTCAGGAAATCGAGACCATCCTGGCTAACACGATGAAACCCTGTCTCTACTAAAAATACAAAAAATTAGTCGAGCGTGGTGGTGGGCACCTGTAGTCCCAGCTATTTGGGAGGCTGAGGCAGGAGAATGGCATGAATCTGGGAGGCCGAGCTTGCAGTGAGCCAAGATCGCACTATTGCACTCCAGCCTGGGTGACAGTGCAAGACTACAACTCAAAAAAAAAAAAAATGGCAATTACATTTCAACATGAGTTTTGGTGGAGAGATTCAAACCAGAGCAGACATTAATAATATACATATATATTATGTGCATTGTTATGTTAAAATTGAATATCCATTTATGTTTAGAGAACAAACCTACCAAAATTGTCCATTTTAGTAGGGCCCATTTTTCTAACCAAATACCATGGATTAAAAGCTGAATTTAAGAAGAGAAAGAATCTTAAAAAGTTGTTAAGCAAGGTTAAATCTAGTTTTTCTTTCTCACACAGACTCTGCTTGTGACTGTTTCTTGGATAATTGGCACCTTGTGAAATAATCACTAATAATAGTTACCTTTTAGTGGATTCCTGGCACCGCCCTCAGCTGAGCACTGTAAGTATATTATTACATTTAATCCTCTCAACCATCTTATGGGATCGATATTATTAGCTCATTTCACAGAGGAGAAAGTTGAGGCTTGAAGAGGTGATGTAATTTTGTCCAAAGTAAACAGCTGGTAGGTTGAGGAGTCAGGGTTCCAATCCACTCTCTCAGAATCTGTAGCCACCTGCTCTTAGTCACTGCTGTGTGTCAGTCTCCCTTGGCACTAGATACAATGGTGATTAGGGTAGCATAATGAGCCTTTTGGACTGCTTGCAAACCATGAACTACTGCATCTTTGAGTTTTAAGGGCTTAGCTTAGGACTAGGGGATATGCATGGAAGCCCAAATCATAGGTGTCCTTTATCTGTGGGATCAAAGTTTGTCACTCAGCATCCTGAACATTGTGTGCCTTTAAACAAGGCAAATCTGATACCATAATTTTGACAACAACTTAGCCAAAGCATCATTTCTGTATATGGAGGCCAAGTAGTACTAACAAACATGCAAATTCTGATTTTAAAACTCGGAGAAACATTTTACAGCTAAAACAATCCACCCCCTTTTGGCTAAATAACTGAACAAAATTTCCCCTACAAAGGCAAAGTTCAATATTTTCATTTCTGTAAAACTCCGACCCATGTCACTTTTCATCAGTGCTGCACTATCTGTGAAGTCCCCTTGTAACCTAGAAGAGTTAGCTTCCTCCCTAACATACTTGGAGAAAGATTTGGGCATACCGCAGCATTTCATTTCCTCTTTGTCTAGCTTGATGATAACTCGTCACTTTTCAAACTGTGAAGATGAAATCAGGAGAAGAGTGTGAAATATCAGTATAACAATGGCCACTTCCCACCCCATGAGACAAAGAAGTGAAAGGCTTAGTGATTTGTATGACGATGAGCACTATAGAAAACATTCAAAGCTTCTAAATCCCAGGGACTTCCTGACTTCAGTTGTGAGGGCCAGCCACACTGACATCATAGATCCTTCCTGCAGTCACAGTGCTACTAAGTCACCCTTGGGAAGAGGCCCCAGAAACAGGAAGACCTTAGTTAGGATGCAATTACAATTCCTTGGTACATTGGCTTCCTCAGAAAAAAGAAAAAAATCACAGAGATTGTTTTTCAAAAATATCAAATCTACAAAAAATAAAGCTGGAAAAGCAAGCATCATGAGTTCAGGTACTTATGGACTATTCGAGGTCTCTAAATTTCTCCTACTTCACTATCTTTCTTCTATTTCTTATTACATATAAACAAAATAATGAATCCCAATGAAGACCCTCAGAAGGCTTGGGCACAACAGAGTAATAACTTAAACAAATGTACAAGAAAAAAAAACCCATCAAAAAGTGGGCAAAGGATGTGAACAGACACTTCTCAAAAGAAAACATTTATGCAGCCAAAACATATGAAAAAAAGCCCATCATCACTTGTCATTACAGAAATGCAAATCAAAACTACAATGAGATACCATCTCATGCCAGTTAGAACAGTAACCATTAAAAAGTCAGGAAACAACTGATGCTGGGGAGGATGTGGAGAAATAGGAACGCTTTTATACTGTTGGTGGGAGTGTAAATTAGTTCAACCATGTGGAAGACAGTGAGGTGATTCCTCAAGGATCTAGAACTAGAAATACCATTTGACCCAGCAATCCCACTAATGGGTATATACCCAAAGGACTATAAATCATTCTACTATAAAGACACATGCACATGTATGTTTATTGCAGCACTGTTCACAATAGCAAAGACTTGGAACCAACCCAAATGCCCATCAATGATAGACTGGATAAAGAAAATGCCACACATATACACCATGGAATACTATGCAGCCATAAAAAAGGATGAGTTCATGTCCCTTTGCAGGGACATGGATGAAGCTGGAAACCATCATTCTCAGCAAACTAACACAGGAACGGAAAACCAAACACCAAACACTCACAAGTGGGAGTTGAACAGTGAGAACACATGGACACAGGGAAGGGAACATCACACACTGGGGCCTGTCGGGGGGTGGGGGCTAGGGGAGGGATAGTATTAGGAGAAATACCTAATGTAGATGATGGGCTGATAGGTGCAGCAAACCACCATGGCACGTGTATACCTACGTAACAAACCTGCACGTTCTGCACGTGTATCCCAGGACTTAAAGTATAATTAAAAAAAATACATTCCTGATTATTTTAGAGCTGTCTGATCCTAAAAAGGTTTCTAAAGGTCTTATAGAAGTATCTGTAAAGAAATGCCCTTCTAGCTAACTATAGATGTTATGGGGGGATGGGGGAGAATTGGGATAAGTGAGGAGAGGGGAAATGGAAAGCAAATTGAAAGACTCCCTTTAAGCCAAGCTATATGTACAGAAACTGCCCTCAATTAAAAAAAAAAATTAGCAGCACTGCCAAAATTCACTTGTCATAGTTCCTGACCTGATTCAGCATTCTGGTTACCTAGATACAAATGTAAACAAAAGTGCCTCTCCAACTGCGACTGCAGAGGAACAGCCAGTTGAACCTGATGGCCCCCTTCCTGGCTCAGACAATAACCAAGAAAAGAAAGCAAGTACTTTTCAATATTCACATTAAAATTAGAATACTTTGCTCAGCTTCTTTAAAGTTTAGAGTGCTTAGAGAGTTTAAGAAGTTCTGGAAGAATAGTTCTCCCACATTTCCTGTTTGTTCTGTCTTGGCAAAATGGCTGCTGAAAACACAAGCTGAAAAGGAAAATGACCTCAATTTACAATTTCATTAATTAGACTGATTTTTAATATATGGGGCTAAAATTCTTTTAAGTTGATCATGATGTATGTTTTATGATGATTCAAAAGGAACCATGATAAACTCAAGGTGCAGACTTTATCTTTATCTCTAACATGAAAACCGGTATAGCTAAATAGAATGTTTCCTTTATTAGAACTTGTCATATCTTCTCCGTTAAAAAGAACATTTTTTAAAGCAGTGTTTTTAGACTTTTTTTGTACTTCTCTTAACACCTTGTAATTTACATAACAAGAGGCAGATGCAGTCACTTGTTACATAAAGCACTAGCACAATATCAAACATTGATTTTTGGTATGTATTATATAATAGGCTGTACCACATACTAGCTATGGGACTTTGGAATGATTACTTAACCTCTCTGTTTCTTCTTCTGTAAAATGGGTGAATTAGGCTTATCATACAAAGTTATTGTGAGTTTGAATGAGTCACTTAAGTAAGTGCTTAGCAAGTAGGAAGGGCTACAGTATGATTATCATCATCATCTACATGATCTTGGGCAAGTCCCGTACTTCTCTGATCCTGAAGCTCCTCACCTATAAAAAATAGTCATCTTAATTTCTTTCCATAATAAGGGTTTCAGCTTCTTAAGGTAACTAATGTCATCCTTACACTAATGGGAAGGTAATGATATCCACTTTATAGGGCATCATGTCAAATAAAATTATGTCATATACAAGAACGTATTTCATAGCCCATAAAACCAAAAAGCTATAACATTCAAAGCATTATTATGAAATGGATAAAACTGATACATGTAAAAAAATTCCCATAGTGGCCATCAAGTTGTTTGTGAGACAGTTTTTATATATAATAACATCCTAGCTTATAGGAATGAGGATGAAACAGAACTGACTCTTATGTTCAATTAGCAAAGATATAAAAATTTAAATACTGTCTTAGATACCTAAAAATTACATTTAAAAAATTGCACCAAAAGCCAACATCAATGGCTTTTGTTCTAGGTAGCAAAATTACAAGCGAGAATTTTTATTCTGTATCTTTAACTTTTCTATACTTTTCCAAATATTCCTCCATTGTTGTGCTTAACATCTGTCACTTAAAAAGTGTGTGTTGTAGGTGTGTTTTTAAGAAGATGCTACTTGTGGTCTTTCAAATAAGACTTAAAAATTAATAAAATAAAAATAAAACATAGATCTAATTGTTACACTCCAGAAGGAGAAAGGAGGACAAGTTAGAGTCCTTGGACACTGTATTCATCGTACACTTTAATTCCACAAATACTTGGAGAGGACTACTCTCCAAACATATAAGGAGGGACCAACCCCTTGCTGAGGAAATGCCAAAAATAGATCCCCCCACAGACCAGAGGGAGCAGTGGAAAGGTGAGGAGGAAACAACTGGCAATGAAGTAGGTGAGGTCTCAGGACTCAGTACTGTTTCAGTGGGAAACAGGAGTGAAAACACTCTCCACGGTAGAAGGCATCAGGTCCTCTGACTTAGGACAGTTTCCATAACGTGGGCACCTGAGTGCCCGGTGAGTCAGTAGATCCACTCTCTAGGGGAAGACGTGGCTTAACAGCATTAGACCCATTGCAGACCCCATTCAGCAATGGGGGGAGGGTACAAGCTCTCTCCTGGGGGTTCACAGGCTCCCTCGTGAGCAGCCTCGAGCCTGTTCTGCCTGCCCACCACCAACAGGGCTGGGTCAGGAGAGACTTTGTCAGGCGTTCTTTATTAGCATCCCTGAAAATGGACTTCACATTTTTTTAAGGTTTTTTGAAGGAGGGAGGTATCCAATTAAGTTTCTTAAAACTTAAGAAGTAGTAATTCCTTGGGCACTTGAAAAAGGAATGCTTTCTGTATATGAGTCTTAACATATTCTGCCCACCATTATAGTACACAGTAACATAAAGCAAGAAAAAATATCCTAGGAATATATTTTGTTAAAGTTTTTAACTGAGATGGAATACCACTCATATTCTCCATATTGAATCCAGTTCACCAATAGGCTATTAAAATTAGGATAAATCTGTCTTGTTTTTTTAAACTTAAAAGAACATTAGAATTTAAGGCATTTTCGGCTGGGCGCTGTGGCTCATGCCTGTAATCCCAGCACTTCGGTTCGGGAGGCCGAGGCAGGCGGATCACAAGGTCAGGAGATCGAGACCATCCTGGCTAACATGGTAAAACCCCATCTCTACTAAAAATACAAAAACAAATTTAGCCGGGCGTGGTGGCGGGTGCTTGTCGTCCCAGCTACGCAGGAGGCTGAGGCAGGAGAATGGTGTGAACCCGGGAGGCGGAGCTTGCAGTGAGTGGAGATTGCGCCACTGCACTCCAGCCTGGGCGACAGAGCGAGACCCCGTCTCAAAAAAAAAAAAAAAAAAAAAAAAAGAATTTAAGGCATTTTTGAGATATGAAAAACAGTGAGTACATTGGGTATCTTCTTTCCTGTCATAAAAATGCTGCAAATTATCAACTTTCATGGAAATAGAACTTTCTAGTAGTACCATTTTATTGAATTAGAAGTTGCCAGTTAAGTGTACATATGGCCAGCTATACTTAATGTTAGTAAATCATGGGTATGACTGCTCTGGCTATAATAATCTGACATCCAGGTACTTGGATAGGCTAGTTTTCTAGTTCGGGGCTTTGTGTTTGAAAATTAGCTGTTTCCTCTTAGAAATCAGCATGTCAGGAATCATTCACTCTGTGAAGACTTCTTTAGTAACTCAGTCAATAATCATTAGATATTTCATTTTAAAATTATCTAAGAATAATCTATGGCTTTGACTTTTCCAAAAAGGTTTTCTTGACTGTGATACCAAATCTATGAAATACAGCTCTCTAGTATCTCCACAGAACTTAATTTTGTTTTTAGTCATTAGCAATACAAAGGGGACATGTGTAAGATTAACTGAGCTGATTATCTGGTCTATGGTATACATTTTGTTTAAAATTAAAACTCTTTAAAGATAAACTGCATACAAGTAATCTGTAAAGAAGCAGATGATATATTCTGAATCTGTAACCTTTGTTTTAGGTAAGATTATCTCCAGCCAAAATGTCAACCAAGAATTCTACAGATCTAGTTGAATATGTTGACAAGTAAGTGTGTAAATTACAACTAATTTTAACTATTAACTGCATTTATTGTGACAAATCTCACACGCAAAAAAGAAAAAATCCTGTTTAATTATTCAGTCAGAGATGAATGTACCTGAATGAAACCGTTAAGTTCTCTGCATTCAGAAGAGACTAAATCTTGTCAGAAAGACAAACCTGATCCTGTTCCTTTCTGATTGACAGAACAAGCAGATTTAACTACCTTTTCTTTAAATGACCTCCATAGGTTCCTGTAGATTTATGTGAAAAGCAATACAACATATTGCATATTGCGACAATATCAGATATAGCTAACTATTGACTTCAAAATAAACCAAGTAAACCTGTTAACATTTCATGATAAAAACTCAGGAAATTTTGAGAGATATTTCACTAATCACTAGAAGATGTTCTTTCTGCTATTTACAGTGCCATACCTGGAGCTCCCCCAGGAAAGGTGTACCACAGAGGGACAACTCCAGGCACTTGGAAATAGAGTAACACACTGTTAACACATGCACATTGTCCAAAATACCCAAGGATGCCAGTGATGAAGGTGGCATTGCAGAGGCAATGCATATTAATTTGAGTTGTTTTCTATTCCATATGTCAAAGCAGGATTTGGTCTAATGCTGTCATTCATGTTTTCAGGGCACTGGGGATTTAGTCTCAGTCCTTCTACTACTTTGCTGTGTAACACCAGTCAGTTCCATAATGTCTCTGGGCTTTAGTTTTTTCATTTGAAAAACAAAGAGGTTGGACTAGAAACTACTGCAGCTTTAAAATAATTCTGATTTTAATAATCATGACCACAGAAGAAAAAAATAGTGAAATGAATGAAATGAGTTCATGTGAAGAGAAAAATCTAAATATACCTTGAACTTCGATTTTTTAAAAATTATCTTTAACAATTAAGATGATAAGATTTCTTCACTAATTTTTACTGCATTTTTTCACAAGAATTCCCCTGTCCCTTGGCCAGTTAAATTTAATACATTCCAAATAGTTCAATCACACTATTTTAGCCCCTTTTTTCATGTTCCGCATAACTTGTATTTGTTTATATGACTATGAGTCTATGATTTAGAAAAAAATAAAACCAGGCATGGGAAAAATATTTTTAAATGTTTAAAAAATGCAATATTTGGACAGATGACTTTTTTTCTGAGTTAAGGACAATGAATGTAGTATGCACAAAAATAATTATTATAAATAAATGTATTAGCTAACCTTATCTTCCAAGGAGAAAAGGGAAACTTGTCCCTACCTGACTCTCTGCATGACAAATGGAAAATAAAAATCATTCTTCTGATCCGTCAAATTCTATTACAAACCTGTGTGGATTTCTTTAGCTCAAGCTGGTGATGTACATCCCAGGAGATGAGAAAATAAATTCCTGGAAAATGGTAACAAACTTAAGCAGTAGAAGATAAAGTTTTTGGATTTCTTTGGCTTTCAGATAAATTAAAATGAAGACAAAGAGGAAGAAATAGTCTATAATGCAAAGCAAAAGCATGATAAAGATTACTTCACTCCAACATTTATTTCTACCTTAATCTCTCCCTTACCCCTTTTCTTACCATCTAAACCATATATCTGGAACTTTCTATTTATGATTTCACATTGTTAATTGTCTTTTGGTCTCTCTCTTCGCATCTCTCAGAACAGGCTGCAAACTCCCTAAAGGAAGGCACTCTATGGCCTTATGATTTTTGATACCCCTCCAGTAGCCTATCATGATGTACTGAATACACTTGATGAACTGTAGTTGACAGATTTAATGGAAAGTAATGGTAGAACAATCGAATTGTTAGAGCTCTGCTTAAATCAGCTGATTAACTGGAAAAGCAAAATAGCATTTGGGCATTTCAGTAATAAGTGCAGACATTTTGAATTGACATATTCAATCCAATAAAATAAAAATAAAGAACAATGGTTTTTAAAATAACTTCACTGGTCAGGCACAGTGGCTCATATCTATAATCCCAGCACTTTGGGAGGCAGAGGTGGGCAGATCACCTGATGTCAGGAGTTCAAGACCAGCCTAGCCAACATGGTGAAACCCCATCTCTACTAAATATACAAAAATTAGCCGGGCATGGTGGCGTGCACCTGTAATCCCAGCTACTCGAGAGGCTGAGGCAGGAGAATCACTTGAACCCGGGAGGTGGAGGTTGCAGTGAATGGAGAGTGTACCACTGCACTCCTGCCTGGGTCACAGAGTGAAACTCAATCTCTAAATAATAAATAAATAAATAAATAAATAAATAAATAAATAAATAAACAAAAATCTTCAGCCTTCAACTCATAGTTTTCATTGGGTGACAACAAATGGATTGACATGCAAACAGAGTACTTAAGTAAAAGTCATTATCAACTCATTAAATGGCCTGAATTTATATTACAGGTTTTCAGAGGTTTGGCCTTAAAGCCTATATGAGTATATTTACAGGTAATACTATGAGCAAAGAATAACAACTCAAAAAGTAAAAATCCAGTCCCTCAGGGAGCTATCTAATAATGCGTTTGGAGCCATTCTAGCAGAAAGGAGAGAAATGAATTATTAGATAGCTGGCCGGGGTAGGCCTCATTAAGAATCTGACATTTGAGAAAAGACCAGGAAGTTAGGAATTTGGCCATGTGGACCTCTAGGGGAAGAGCAAAGTTTCGAAGGCAGGAATATTCTTATGGTGTAGCAGGAACAGAAAGGGGGCAAGGATGGCTGGGGTGAAAAGGAGGGAAATACAAATTGGAACTATGATAGCATCTGGGATTCTATTTGAAAGTCTCTGGAGAGAATGAATCCTGAGTTTCTGCTGCCCATGAGGCAAATTCCAACTTTCCTGAACAAAAAGGAGGCCAAGGAACTGAGGTTTTATACTGAGTTTTCCAGGCTGGGCTATAGCCAATATACAACTCAGGAATTCTCTCAAGAGTACATTTTTTGAAGATGAAGGTCTGGCTGACAGCCAAAGAATGATATTTAAAATCTGGATACATAAAACTTTCAGCAAGTCAAATGGGCAAAATAATAAATGATTAATGACTTCCCCTCATGAGTAGAATATGGAATTCAGGGTCTGAAAGTATTCATTTTCAAGGTTGTTCTTAGCACCATGGCAGACACTTTATTATTCCGTGATGCATTGCTTTTGTTACTACATGATGAAGACAGATATTTCACATTACAATGCATGAGAAAGGAAGACAAAACTCTGTTGGTTGAACTTTCTATGGATAGATCATGTTAGGTTGGATGGTGCTGCTATCAGCCACAGTGCAGTCTTTTGGTCTTTCTTCTTTTCATGCCCCCCCCCACCCACCTGTGATGGGCAAGGCTCTGCTGAGAGTGGGCACAGTCACAGGGATTGGGCATTACCCATAGGGACCCCCAATTAGTAAGGGAAGGGGCTGCCCAAATGATGCTCAGTCCCTCCCAAGAGGCTGTCTGGATTCTTGTCACATTTAAGACCTTCTGCTCAAGCGTGAGAACTCCACTGAGGTCAGGCTGATGCTGATCTCAGTTCTCTAGAGCACAGAGGGAGCCCCCACCAACCTCTGGGCCTCTGAGAAGACCCTTAGGACTCCGAGGAGAGATGTGAGCCAGGCAGGAAAGGTGACTTGGTGAAAAATTACATGATGTTGGCAGCAAGTTACATATGAAGAAGCAGAGGGAAAGACACACCTTTCTCCTCTGAGAAAAGTGCAAATGTAGCAGGAAGAGCCACTAACTGGCCTAAGCAAAGCTGCTGTGATGTAGGAGAAAGAGGAGAGGCTAACTAAAATGTTTCGCTGCTGAGTGACTCATAGCCTCCATGCCTCAGTTTCCTCCTACGTAGAGACAAATTTTACTCATGCCACAGGGTAGTGGTGGGAATGCAATGAAAATGATACGTTGACTATAAGCACTAAATAGAAATAAGATAGTGTTATAATAAATTCCTTACATTTCTCCTGGGCTATGAGCTCCCTACCACAAACTGAGTGGCTTTAAACAATAGAAATGTATTACCTCACAATTCTGGAGGTTGGAGGTCTGAAATCAAAGTGCCAGCAGGACTGGTTCCTTCTGAGGGCTCCAAGGGGAACCTGTTCCTTGTCTCCTGCCTAGCTTTTGGTGACTTTTGGGAGTCCCTGGCACTCCTTGGCTTGTAGATGTGTCACTCCAATCTCTGCCTCCATCTTTACATGGTGTCTCCCTGTGTTTCTGTCTTCCTACAGCCACCTTCACATACATACATACATACATACATACACACACACATACATACATACAGGCATCTTCACATCGACACCAGCCATGCTGGATTAGGGGCCCACTCTACTCCAGTAGGACCTCACCTTAACTAATTATATCTGCAAGACCCAATTTCCAAATTAGGTCACATACTGAGGTATTAAGCTTTAAGACTTCACTGTTTCTTTTGGGGGGACACAATTCAACCCATAACAATATTTAATAATTATAAATAATTGTAAGAACACATATATACAACATTGTACAAGACATATTTACAAGACATTGCAAAGTATTTCAGGTACACATCCTTTAACTTGATCTCGTCAGCCAGGTGGGAGGGTCAGGAGTCCCTCTCTCCACAGAACAGAAAGGGAGCCCTCTTCCGGGCAACCTCAGAGAGGTTGAAGTTAGCTTGTGACAGAGATAGAACTTGAACCCAAGTCTTCTGACTCCAAGTACAGTGTTCTTTCCCCTGGAGACTCACATTAAACACTCCCCACCCCCACCCCCAAAGACCAAGGTAATATGGGAAGGTATCTCAAGAGGGCCACAAATGCTACAGGAACTCCCAACATCATCAAAACAATTTGCTACTGCAGTTTGCATATGCTTCACCTGTAAGTATGACCCAGACATCCACCCTGCCCTCACTGACACAGGGACTCTGTTTGGAACCTTTGTCAACCTTGATGCCTCCACATGAAGGAAAACCAATCGTACCAGGCACATCACTCATTTTGCAATCTTACTAAAAATTCTGCTGAACATTTGGAGTCTGCCTTATAGAGCGCATCACTTTTCACTGGAAAAGAATCACAACCAGTTCTTTCTCCAGTCTCTTCTGGACCATACCACTATATGGAGTTCTTTTTGGGCCCTTCCTGATGCTCTGTGCTGGCCCAGCCCTGTTGGCCTGGTGTACTTCCTCCTGCACTGGGCCCACCAGAACTCAAATTGCCTGCCTCACCCCCCAGAGCATTCAGCCCTACCTAAAACTCAGCAGTGGAAGTCTCTCCAGCTACAAACATCCACTTGCCAGGGTGGTTATAAACAAGCAACACAGAAACTATAGAAAATGTTTTTTCTATTTCATCACTCCCCACACAAACTCATAGATTATTTTTGTGAGGCATCAAAATATTCTCTGAGATTTCACTTCAGGTTTTTTTTTTTCGTAGGACTCTCTGCACTCAGACCGTAACTAGTCATATATTAGATCTCATAAAAATGTAGACATCTTTCTTCAGTATGCCTTTTTGTGTTCTAGAAAAAGGTTTAAATTTTCAAGCTTGATTCTCTGAGTATTACAGGTTGCCAAAATGGTTATCAGAATCTCCCCAGTAAATTTAGGGCTCTATTCACAAGAACAGAACAGGCAGGGAAGTGAGAGGCTCCATGTACCGGCCGATCTGCCAGCTACAGCACAGCTGGTGTAAGTCACACCGAATTAGAGAAAAATAGAACTCAGAGTTTGTGGAAAATCTGTTCGGATTCAGTTGTCAGCTACATAATCAATGATCTATGTGAAGCCCAAATATCTCTCTGAAAAGGCCCCCTAGGAATTTTTCCTCCTGTGGTTGGTGACTCCATCTGCACTAGTCTGGAATATCCAGTTACTTCTTTCCTTTCATAGTTAAATTTAGATCTAGGTCCCACTGACATACATAACATACTAAGCAAGCGTGAGGTTCTTAAATTTATATCTTACTACTAGGGAAAGCCCTCAGTTTTTATCCCTTAGGAATACCTAATGATTTGAATAATGGCCTCGTCAGGAATCTCTCTTAGAAAATTGAGACATGCTCATGTGTTTGTTCTTCCATGGTTGATTTAGAAAGGTCAATTGGAAAACAATATTCTCTGTCCTTGTGGAAATGCAAATAGGGAAAAAATATAAGCTGTCTGTTGATCTTCAGGAACCATGTAAATAAAACCAAACAGAGCCATCATTTGGTGCTTCATTAAACCTTAAGAATTAGCAATAATAATAAGACTACAGTTAATAGTAAATCCCAGGCCTGAAAAGGAATTTCAAAAAGGAAAGCTCTCCACTTAAACATAAAATAAATTTTAAAAATAATCTTTAAAAATTTAGGAGAAGAAATAACTACAGTCCAGCATTTGCATCCCACTTAATGTCTCCATGGTTGCAGGCAAATAGCTTTGCATAGCAGTAGGTGATACCCTCCTAAAAGGCTTCCTTCGATGGGCCAAATAGCCACAGCATTGAAATCAGCCCTGACAGACAAGACCACAGACCTGCTGGCTTGGGTCTGCCCTCTCATTGCTCTCTCGGGATATAATCTTGACATTAGCCAATAGCACCTCACCCGCAAGAGTGAGGCCCTGGGACCCTCCTAACCTCAGACATACAGGTGTGTGGCATTGGTTTCACCACCCTCTCTACTGCATGCATCTCACTTATTATCTCAGAACTTACAACCACACAGCAAAATAGGCCTTGTTGGCCCTGTTTACAGATGAAGCAATTAGAACACTCGGTTGGTAAGTGGTGGAGCCTGTGTTCTACCCTCAGTCTACCTTGCTTTCCAACCTGCCAAGCTGCTTCTGGATGTCTACAGAACTTGAGAGCTCATATTCCATAGTTCACTACTTTGGCACTTCATTATATATCCTGCCTTATATTATTCGCTGATTCACATGACCAGTCTTGAACAAATCAGTGGTGTTTAGTCTTTAGGATACATTAGAATCACCTATGCGCTTGCTTAAAATGCATATTCTTACTCTCCCCGCCTACCCTAAAATTTTGATTCAGTAGGTTTGTATTGGAGTGGAGTAATCTGTATTTTAACAACTTCCCTCCCTCACCCTCCCCTGTGATACCAATTCAAGTATAAGAAATACTGAATTAACCTAAGTTCCTTGAGGAACAGAGCCATTATATGTAAATATGTAGTATTACAGGTATGGACTAGAGTAAATGTGTGTATGGACTAGAGTAAATATTGTATATGAACTAGAGTAAATATTTAGTAAGTACTTAATGTATCTTTATTTGAAATGACATTTTTATTGATAAGTGACTAGATACAGACACAATGCCTTCAGCTGCACATAATAGAAGCACTAACCAAAAATAGTTTAAATGTAGAAATACTGATTAGCTCATATAACAAAAAAAATCCAGAGTTTGATAAATTTAGTAGCTTCAGAACATCATTAAGCAGCCAGGTGTTTTTTTTATTCTTTCTCTCTGCCATTTCCTTTTTCCTCATGATCACAAGATGCCTTTGGTAGTTCCAAGCATCATGCACAGACAGGACAACATTCAGCGAAGAAGAGGGAAGTTTCTTCTGTGTATCCCTTCTTGAAAAGGCAAAGACACTTTATCCAGAAGCCCCATAGCAGGTTTCTCTTTGCATCTCATGGGCCAGAATTGCTTCACATGCTTTTACCATAACCAATTGCATCTCAACCCAGAAGAATGGAATCTTTATGATTAGTTTGCCCCTCAGGAGGACATGGGGGACAGGAAGGATGAATCAAGTCAGGCAGAAGTTGGGGGTGGCTGTTGGGAAGGTAACTAACGGTATCTGCCATACTGAGAACATCTAGGAGAAAACAATTTCTAAATTTGGGGGGAAATGAAGCATAATTTATAAGTGTCTGTACAAGACTGAAAACCAGGAGACCAAATACCTTTGCTGGCAAATCTGGGATATAGATTGTCTAGAGGCCACAAAGCAGCACTGGCTCAAAGAAAATAATGAGCAAATCTGCAGTCCACCACTAGGCTATGTGTCACCTTCAGCAGAGCCTGGCATCTTCTTCCCTTCTGCCTCTGACTCATATATCCAATCCAGGGTAGCACTGACAGCATGGTGGGGGTTTTAGGGGAATGGATTGTATATATGGTAGGTACCATTTGGTGATTTTCCAAAACAACATTTTTGAACCAAATGAGTGGTAAATGCAATCTGACTCACAAAACCCCTTGGCAAAGTTTTCTTTGCACCTCAGATTTCCAGGTGATAGAAAAGAAGAATCTCTCTGAGTGTGCGAGTGTGTGTGCACATGTTACAAAAACTACCATGTTAATGAAATATTCAATTTGAAAAAAAAAAAAGAAAAGAAGAATCTCACCCAGGCTGAGACTATTTTATATTGCTCAAGAGAGTAAACTATGTCTTGAGGCTCCAACAAGCTGTGACTTTATGGAGCCACTTTTTTTGTCCAGTTTTCCAACAACTGAGCCTTAAGGGAACAGTCCAGGTAGAGAAATCAGTCTGTCAATCAACAAATATTTATTGACTGCCTACTGTGTGCCACACATTCTTCTCAGTGTTGGGGGACTGTGCAGAACATGCTAGAAAAGTGCCTCACATAGGGAGCTCTCATTCTAGTGATGGAGGATAGACAATAAACAGAAACAAGTAAATAAGATAATTTTAGATAATGACAAATGCTTTCGAGAAGATAAAATGGGGTATTATGAGAGAAGGCCTATGTGGTTGAATGAGATAAATGGAGGGAAGAATGGGAGGAAATGAGGTTAGAAAGGAGAGATAAGATTTTATTCTGAGAGAATGGATAAGCCATAGGAAGGTTTTAAGTAGTCAAGGGCCACCATTTACACTTTAGAAAGACCACTCTAGCTGCTGTATGGAGGATGTGCTATTTGTTAGGAGGAAAAGTGGAAAAGATAATGGTGACCAGGATCAAGAAAGGAAGAAAGAACTAAAATAACTGTGGGTTTGGAGCCTAAGAATACTGCTGGGTGTTATTTCTGCAGCTACCCTATTAGGTCACATGACTAGCATTAATGTCCCCTGCTTATTGTTGGAATGATGAGAAAATGTGGGAGCTAATGTTAACATTTGATTTTGGAATCTGTGAGTTTCAAATCGTGACCCTGAATCTCCAAGTTGTGTGACCATTCCTTGTTCTGTCTGGTAAATTTCCTCAGTCTGGTCTTCCAAATCACTAATTCATTCTTTAGCTATTTTTTCTGTTATATTTATCCTACCTTTTATTTTTTATTTCAATTATATTTTCCATACCTAATGGTTCTACTTACTTTTTACGTTTTCTAGTTTTTCTTATTTTACTAATATCTTCTGTTGTCTTCTCTCTTAATATGTTTAATAGCCTTTTAGAAATTTATTGTGTACATTTTAATATTTCTCTTCTATGGGAATCTGTAATCTACTAGGTTGTTTATTTGTAGGTTAATTACTTTTAAAAAGGCTGTGCTCCTCAAAAGTCCTGTTAATCTGGCCTTTGAACTCATTTCCCCTGGGCATTTCAGCCAGATCCTGGTCTCCAATGGAGCCTTGTCAGCTCCAGTGAGTCCAGGGGTGGGGTGTGGATGAGCCCCAGGCACCAGAAAACCACTCCCTATTCCACAAAATAACTTCTCCTGTCAGGTCTTCACCTTTTGCTCCCCAGGAAGAAGCAGGTTTAGGAGAACACTTGCTTTCCCACCCTGTGGACATTTAGAAGTGAAACAAGGTGGCAGCAACTCCCCAAAGTCAATTGTTCCCCAAGTTTCTTGTTATTGTTACTGCTCTAACTCCTTACCAACACAGTCCTTCTGCCCTGCCTAATCTTTCTTTAGAGGACACCTAGAATAGTTTAACATTTCACAGGAGTCAGAACAACTGGTCCCAAGGAAATAGAGAAGAAGAGCAGACTTATGTTGTTCCCTTTCCCTATTTTATCTTCCCACAGCCCTCCCAAGCTGTCTCTTGTCCCAGGCCAACGCAGCCATCTGATTCAGGTTGGGTTGCCCAGGGAACAGACTCTGAGATGGAGATTGGCGAATAGAAGGCTTATTACAGAGCACACTGGGATCAACACCTGTGGAAGGGAAGGGAAAGGAATGGAACTGAACAGAAGGAATAGTTGAACTATATGAAGTGAGTTGAGCCAACTAACTTCAATTAGTTATATATGGATTTTATATATATTAGGTACCATGGCTCCAACAGTTGAGCCAAAGAAGACTTCAACCAACTTCACAGGAAGCTCTGGAGCTGGGACAGCCCTTCAAAGTTGTCCAGAGTTAGACCAAGCATGCCAGGCCTTTATACACACACACTGTCCAATCACTGAATAAAGCTGCCCCAGAAAGTGGGCATGACCTTGACAAGGCAGTTCTCAGAGAAAGCTAACAGCTGAAGTCTGCCAGCTGGCAGCACTCCCAACAGTTGGGGGGTAGAAGTCCTTCCTTCCTGAACGGGGAGCTGGGTGGCACATCACGGCATCCACAGCACCACCCACACATGCACCAGTTTAAAATAGCCCCCACCACCCCAGGGGTTTTTCACTTTCTCCAAGTCCTTCAGGATTTTGTAAGGGAGAGAGGATGGGAAGCCACATTTATTCAACATTTTTGTCAAAACCATAGTCAGCCCGGGATTTTTTTTAACCTCTGAATAACTGTCTAACTCATTTCCTTTCTTTCTGCACTTTGTCTCACATGAGCTGTCATATCCCTCTGGGGCCAATTTACTTTAGCTCCCATGTTCTCACTAACTCTCAATTCTGTATTGCTTGCTGAAAGCTTTATTTTCCCAGGAGACTGAAGCTGAATGAGTCCTCTGAAGACCCAGCCAGAGCCAAGCAGAGGTGTGCTGGCTCTGCAGAGACAACAGGACCCCTGGGCATGGGGGATGGCAATATTTTCCATGGGACCAAAGTCTGCTCTGTGAGTCCCACAGAATCCCCCATCATTTCTCAGGTCCTAGGCCCCTACCCCACCAGACAGTTGTAGTATGTGGGATGGGGTAGGAGCCAAGGTGAGCAGTGGTGGTGCAACTCTTCCTTTTGAAAGCTACCTGAGTGATTCCAAAAATGCCTGTTCTCTTTTACACACACACACACACACACGCACGCACACACACACACGCACATCTGCCAGCTCAGGCAATCTCATTTTCTTCACCTAAGTCTTCAACCACCATTGAAAGCTACCTGAGTGATTCCAAAAATGACTGTTCTCTTTTACACACACACACACACACACACACACACACGCACACACACACACGCACACCTGCCAGCTCAGGCAATCTCATTTTCTTCACCTAAGTCTTCAACCACCATTTACTTCTCTGATAACATCCAAATCTCTATCTTCAGACACATTTCAGACTGTTCAAGGGACATCTCTAGAGAGATGCCATATACAAAATCTCAAATTTGTTTTCTTCCCCCAAAACCTAACTGTTTTTTTGTTTGAATTTTCAGTCTTCATGAAAAGTGGCATCATACATTAAGCTCAAATCCAAAACATCAGAATCTCTCCCTCCTTCAGGCTCATTTCTAATCTATCTCAAAGTTCTACAACTTCTAGGTTTATAATATCTGTAACATGTATTCTCCTTCTTTATGTCCAAGATCACCATCTGAGTCTCAGACCTTCCTCATTTTTTCATGTAGATTACTGTCCATGTTAGTTATCCATTGCTGTGTAGCAAAGTATCTCAAAACTCAGCGGCATAAAACAGCGAATATTTATCTCAGTTTCTCAGGATCAGGAATTCTAGGATGGTTCACTCATATAGCTCTTGGTCGACACCCCAGACTCTTGCTGGCTGTTGTCAGGAGTTTTCAGTTCCTCACCATGTGGACCTCTCCACAGGGCTATTCAATATGGCAGTTGGCTTCCCCCAAAATGAGAGAGAGAGAGAGAGAGAGAGAGAGAGAGAGAGAGAGAGGAGGGAAGGAGGGAGGAAGAGAGAGAAAGAGAAGAATCTGATTATCATAGGGTGAGGAGCAAACCACACATATTGAAAGGCACAACAAAACTAGCTTGCTTCTTCAAGAAGCTGATCAGTGAAGGGAAGGAGTAATATATTAATGCCAAGAGAGGGTATCAGGATTTTTAAGTTTCTTTGCCTGTACATGAAATAGCCCTGGCCTTTGTCTTTTCCCATTTCTAATTTACTTTGTTTACTTTTCGTTGAACTTCTGACTCTTTTGCTCATCTTTGCCTTTAATCTGTGATTTCTTTCATCTATTAGTAGGCAGCCCTCTCCTCAACATAGAATTATCAGGTATTACATTTGTATGGACCCGGAAATCATCCAACTTGGTTTGTTAGAATAGTGGGTAAATTGAGGAGGAAGCACATTCCAGGGATGATTTGGAGGCAGAGTTTGGAGGGGACCTCTTCTCTGCATGTAATGTAGTATGAACTTCAGACTGCCTAGGCTTGAATACTGGTCCACTGCTGTTAGCTGGGTAAACTCGGACAAAAGTTATTCAATCTTTCTAAGCCTCAGTTTTATTATCGTTAAAAACAGGGTAATATTAATAGAGCCTCCATGGTGTTATCATGAAGATTCAATAGATGACTCATTTCAAGTGCTAGCCACAAGGTCTGGCTTGTATTAAATGCTCAAAGATACTAGCCATAACTATTTATAAAGTGCAGGAGTAGTGTATGGACACGGTGGTAATGTTTTTGACTGCTCAGCGACGTTTTCTTCCCTCTTTCTGATTCTCAGGTTCTAGAATTATGTTATCCCAAACAGTAGCCCCTGGCCACATGTGCCTGTTGAGCACTTGAAATGTGGCTAGTCCAAATTGAGGAGTTGTGCTATAAGTGTATAATACACACTGGACTTCAGACTTATCTTTAAAAAGAATGTAAAATATTCCATTAAAAAGTTCACATTGATTACATGTTACAATGACGTTTTAGATATAATGGTTTAAATAAATTATATTGTTAAAATTAACGTTATCAGTTTTTGTTTTGTTTTATTTTGTTTTCTGAGATGGAGTCTCGCTCTGTCACCCAGGCTGGAGTGCAGTACCTCAATCTCGGCTCACTGCAACCTCCACCTTGCGAGTTCAAGTGATTCTTGTGCCTCTGCCTCCCGAGCGGCTGGGACTACAAGCGTGTGCCACCACATCCGGCTAACTTTTCTATTTTTAGTAGAGATGGGGTTTCACCATGTTGGCCAGGCTGGTCTCAAATTCCTGACCTCAAGTGATCTGCCCACCTCAGCCTCCCAAACTGCTGGGATTACAGGTGTGAGCCACCATGCCTGGCCTGTCATCAGTTTTTTAAAAATTTTTCTTAATGTGGCTATCAGAAAGTTTAAAATTGTCTATAAGGTTTACATTATATTTCTTTTGAGCAGTTTTATAAAGATGAAATTACAGAGCTACTAAATTAAAAAGAAGTAATATATTTCTATATTTTATTTATCTGCATAGCATGAGCCCCTCTTCTTCTTTTATAAGCCAGCCAGATTCTGCTGACCTTCACTGGGCAGTTGAAGCCTTGCCATCCGCACACACTGATCCTTGTGAGCAACCATCCATCACTAGGGTAATAAAATTATGTCTGTGGCCAAACTTTAGCCAGCTTCTGGCATTGCCCAAAAAAACTTAGCTACAGATTAATCCTCAGAAAGCAAACAACCAACAGGGAAGAAACAAACTTCTTATTTTTTAAATTCCTTTGGCAGAGATACTTGATATCAAATTGGAGGTAAAAAGGAGGAAAATTGCATATGGCAAATACCACCAGTAGTCAATCCAGTAGACGTTTTCTCCCTCCTCTTTGCTAATAAAAGTCCCAATTTTGTTTAAGGCTACAATGTACCCAGTTCAAAAAACAAAACAAAATAAGGTATAAGAGGTGGCTATATGACATAGCTTTAGCCAATGAAATATAGACAAAAGTGTCATAGTGAGTCTTTTAGAAAGGCTGTCTCTATTTAAAAAAGGACGGGTGGGGACAAACTCAACAGATGCACACATTTTATTTTACATTTTGCCTTCTGTCTTTTCTATTGGGAATGGGGACACAATAGTTCAAGGTGGAACAACAACCTTGAGACCTGAGGGTAAAGGTCACACACTATGAGTGGGCCAGGAAGCCGGAAGGAGCTGGGCACCTGATGACTTCCTCAGTCAGCTGCTCTACCTTTCCACTTCTTGTTACTTGAGCCAAACAAACCCTACTTGCTTCAGTCACTCTCTCTGGATTTCTGATAAACACAGCTAAACATAACCCCAGCTGAAACCTGCAGTCCAGAAAATGCTAATGTTCACAATCTGGCCCTAAAATCTGCTGTCCCGAGGACATTTTCACTTCCAAGAAAATTTGTCACTATTGGCCTAAAGCAAATAGTTATTTTGGCTCATGCAATGGGAACAAGCATGAATTATTTGGCCTTGGCTTTTTATGATCCAGCATATATAGTAGTCATTTTTAAAAGATATATACTATATATCTATACATCTACATAAGTATATAGGTACAAATATAAATTTCCAAGAGGGCAGGGGCTTTATCTGGCTTATTCATCATTTTATTTCCAGGCCCTAACAAAGGCCAAATCTCCTTTTCCTTAAGGCTGACTTATCTTTCCAGTGATATTCACAACATAATTTGCTACCATTCAGAGGCGGCAACATGGAAAACATCATAGGCTAAGTTACAGGTGACCTAGAGCTAATCCTGGCTCTACCAAATAAATAGTTCTGGGACATTGAAACATTTCTTCAAATAAAAATTTGTGCAGAAATTCAATGTACTAAGCAGGTAAGATTAAAAAGAGAAAACCCGCAGCCCCTTCTACTGGGTCATAGGATAGTAAGAAATCCCCAAGAAATTTAATAGCGTTAAAGACAAATTTAAAGTAAACCTCTCACTCAGTTATATAGATTTGAAGGAATGTTGTCATGTTCATGTATAAAAAATGTGACTTGGTATAGGGTCAGAAATCAGTACACATAAGGGCTTTGGAAATAACCTGTATTTGGGGACTATATAAGCAAGTGTTTTAACACATGGGCTTTGGATGACCTAGGACCAGTTAACTATTCCATTAATGGGTTTGATAATCCCAAAAAAACACAATCCTGAATGTCATAATACCAAGTGTAGAAATCCCAAAAAGATCAAAATCCCCAAAATATAATTCTGGAAAAAATAATTTAAAAGACATTTCTTCACATTTATAAAAGGAGATTTATTTTGGAAGCATATAAAAACATGACAGAGCATTTCACAGGCCACTTTACATAATAAAATAGGCAATAGTAACATTTGTATTTTTACAAGCATGAACATACAGGTATACTAACAACAGTCATATGGGTATAATGTTATAAGTGGATGAACCATATTCATAAAGAAATAAGTCAAAATTCAAAATGTATAAATGCATAACACTATGGATGGTAATTTTATGCAACCAGCTTTATAACTGTAGTCGTCTGCAACACCATGATGATAACCTAAGTCGTTTGATAAGATTGATCCAAAACTTCAATGAGTCACTACGGCATATGCAATTGCACAAAGAGCTGAGATCTTGAGAAATTTCATCTTTCACAAATGCAGTTGTACAAAAAAGGACATCTCTTCATTTATTGGGGAAGTTTCAACATTTTTACATACACAATGCTTACACACAAAGTCAATGTTGTGATAACGCACTTTTGTGGAGTCAAATTGACAAAATATGCATAAAACAAATTAGAACTTTCTGAAAGTCTTTATACAATTTATACTCCAGTATTGCAAATGATGTGAAGATGAAATACATAGTATAGCAAATTGTGAAAAGTAATAATAACAATGCTGACAATTTAAGATAGTGGGAAAGAACTAGAAAGAAAATTCAACATTTGAAAAAGTATATTACAAGGATACATTATGGGCAATTGCATGGAGGTAGTCCATTAGAGCTGGCCAACATTCACAGTCATATTTTGAAGTCTTGCATGGCAATGAATTGCTGCTTTTTTTTTTCTTTTAAGACATGACTCTCGTCAGAGAATATGTTCACATTTCATTCATTTTCCACATAGCACTGCTCTTTTTGAAATTCTTCTATGATTCGACATACACCAACATGAGCATTCTCTATTAAATATTTCCATCTTTGCATAATTTTTCTATGCTGTTTTGGGTACACAGAAATTCATTCCACGTGCACTCATATGCAGAAGCAATACTGATAATCAAATAGTCACACTATTGTGTATCTTCTTATCTTACTGTGTGCATAATTATATTTGAACCAGTTGGTAACTTTGTTGGCTTCTTCAGGCAAATGTGGCTTTAATTCATTAAAATTTCCTAAAATGTCATTAGCTGGGAGGAATGCCACTGCAAACAAATGAAATATTTTTAAACCATATGGGGTGGCCAATTCACTTGTCTGAATTTTTCACCATATGCATTGGGCTGAATGACAAAAACAAATTTTATTGATGACACCTTGAGATTCACTTTTAGAAGCCTTGATGGGACTTAATTCCAAATCTGTCATGGTTTGGGGATTCTACTAAAATCCATTTTCTTCTGCGAAGTCCACCAAATCTTCAAATAAATGTTTATAAAGTGCTTCACTTTTTCCAGTCATTAATATACAAAGAAGCAGGTAAGTTCAAGAATGTTTGGATCCAACTGGGGCATGATGGCATACAGTTGATAAGAAAGATGGGGACGATTTTGAAAGTGTCATTCCTCAGCCAAAGTGAAGCATGCACTAGTTTGTCTGTGTTAGATTTAGTGGCAAATATCGGAAGTCTATCTTCTTTGACAGTCAAATCCCTAACTAAGAATATCTCATCACTCAATGAGTTTCAGAACACTGGAGGAACCTCTATATCAGCAAGCAGCTTTGGTTCAGAATGTTGCTCACCTTGTGGAATTCTTTTTATTCTCTGATGAAGAGTGTTTTTTGAAGGCAAGCATGGCACTATGTGTGAAGGGGCAGAAGTCATACATGATTGAATCATTTGGCAGGGGACATTTGTTGTATTTTTCACCTGTGTTTTTACTTTTTCTATGATTTTCGAAACACTCAAAACATTGAGGGTAAGTCTTTCTCACGTTGTGCACTCAGACTCACATACTAATCTCTGGAAACACCCTCACAAGATACACTGCTTCACCAGGTTCTAGGTATCCCTTAATCCAGTCAAGGGATTTTAAACTTTAGGAATTTCAATGTTTGAGATTATGTCTTTTGGGATTATGATTGGTACCATTCATGAACTAATTTCCCTAACTATGAAATTAGAATTCTGTTAGACAATATGAAAATGTACAATGTGAATCTCTAAGGGAGAGACATCATATGCAAGGTTTTCTAAGTGTATTTGATCATAGAATTCTTTTGTGGGGGCCTATCCTCCTGACTCCTATTCCAGGACTCACACCTTGGAAAACTCTCTAACACAGTCACTTTTGCATCTTTATAGTTATAAAAACTTAATTTTTTCTACGTTACAGTAGAATTTTCATAAGGGGTATATAAAGGCATCAGTCTTGGAAGAAGGCTTCTAACATCTTCTTTCATGAATCCCTCTACCCACTCCTAACTACCACCAATTGGCTTGAAGCATGAAAAGTGCATCTGCTTCTTAGATGAGACCTTCACCAAATTCTAACCATGGCAAGTGCTTAAAATCCTATCAAACTTCTCACAGGGCAAAAATAAAGGATCAGAAGTGAGGATTCTAGTTCTGGTTCCTGGCTCCTCCAGCTCATTCTTGTAATGCCCTGGTGTTTCCTTTTCCTTTTTCTGATCAGGAGTCATCCTTTTCTCCCCATCATTCCAAACACCCAGAGAGGTCAGCTAGAAGACAGACTGAACAACCAGGAGCGTACCATAGCTTTCCTTCTTGAACAAGCCTTCCGCATCAAGGAGGACATCTCTGCTTGCCTGCAGGGGACCCATGGCTTTCGAAAAGAGGAATCGCTCGCCAGGAAGTTACTGGAAAGCCACATCCAGACCATCACCAGCATCGTCAAAAAACTCAGCCAAAATATTGAGGTAGTTCTCTTGTTTTATTTTGTTTTTGTTTTGTATTTTGGCAGCATTGCTTGATAAAGATTATCAACCATCAGTGTCATTTTTCAAGTGCAGAAATATATCACTATTGCTTAAGTTTAGATGATCACATTTTAGTGGTCTAAGAGGGAAACAGTTTAATTTTTCAGCTGTTCATTTATGCCAAAAAGTAGAAGGAACTTCTATTCAAAAAATATTTACTGTATATTTATTTTGTGACAACAAAGACATTATGTCAGACATTGTGCTAAGATGCTTATGTTAGCCTAAATCTCCAAGATTCTATTAGTGCAATAACTTCAAATAGAGGTTTTCATAATGCACATCAGTAATGCTCCATTGTATAGCCATTGCAATCTGATGCCAGCAATTTCTCTGGCCCCATCTTCTACCCTTCTTTCCTTCACTCTGGCCACACTGGCCTCCCAGCTGTTCCTAGGACATTCCAAACACATTCTGGCCTTGGGGTCTTTGCACTCACAATTCACTCTGGCTGGATCATCTTCCCCTAGATATTCCTATGCAACGTTCTTCATTCCTTCAGGTTTCTGTTCAAATATAGCCTCGTAACAGAGGATTTGCATGACATTTTATAAAATAGCACCTCTACCCACATGGTTTCAATCTCCCTTAAAGCCTACTTTATTTTTTTTGTCACATAGCACTCATTGCAAACTACCATGGTCTATATTTGATTCCTGTTTGTTTTCTCTTTCTAAGATATAATCTCTATAAAGTCAAAGAGTTTGTTTTCTTCATGCTAAATCCCATATCCCATACCAGACAACAGTGGTGTTGTAGTCAGCACTCTAAATATTCCTTAAATTGATGAATGAATAAATTAATTAATTTTAAGGCATTAGAGTAAAAATAGAGTTTCTCATCAAAAAAAGAAAATTCTTTGTCTAAATCAAGAGAAACATGCTTGTATAAGAGGTCTTTGAGAGTTGCTAGGGTGCAAATGTACATGATGAATCTGGGTTAACAATTTTCATGCAAGGGCTACAGATAGTGTACTTTAGGAAACTGGCACAAAACTTGTGGAGTTATCATGAGAATTGACAGCAATGCAGTCTCACGATACTTGTCCTTTTCTACTATCAAAGAGAATACTGGATTTTATTAAAATTATGGGATTGAACCAGCAATTACTTCTTTATGAATTTGTTCTTAAGGGCAAGGATATTGATTAATTTATTTTCCATCTGCAGGGTTTAGCAGACCCCATAATGTACCTGAGGCGGTGTGAAAAGTTAAAACTCTCAGTGAACTTTTAAAAAGCACTTTATTGGTATTTAGCACATTTTGAATTGACCTCAGTGCTTCAAAGGTCAATGCCACTCTCAAAGTGATTAAAGGTATTTCCATGCATAATGAAGTATCATGAAAGTGACAAGAGGCAAGCAGCCCTGTGCCTTTTGAAATGACTAGAAAATCAAGTAAGTACAGCATAGTGCTAAAATAAGATTCCAATTTAGGAGTCAAAACTTCTTGGTAATTGAAAAAGCCAACAACATTCTTAGAAACATTGAACTGTTTCTAAGAATATTCTATATTTTGATCTGGATTGTTATATGGTTGATTACATTACATTGAGTCAAGATCCGCCCAGATGTACACTTTGACTTGTGCATTCAATACATATTATACCCCAGTAAAATACTATTAGCAATAAGGAGAAAGTCTTTCTTTCAAATCTCTAGAAATCTGGTAAACAGTTTATTTTTCTGTAATAATTGACTATCTTAGATTAGCTCTCTGAAAAAAGACAAATCCAAAACATTTTCCAAAAGACAAAGACAAAAATCTCAAAATACCTACAATCCTATTAAGGGTTTGGCATATATAGGAAAATGAAAAGGACTGGATTGAGTTTGTGGAAAATTGAACTAGAAAATATTTTAAAGGCTGTAGATAACATAGTTAAAACATTATGAAGAAGAAACCATTCAGCTACCTTTAGTAAATAACTATAAGCACTTTATAGAGAAATGGATGCTATTCAAGCATTTTAAAAGAACCTAACCTCATTAACCAGGTCAGCCCATTTGCAAGTTGGCTAACAAGATCAATTCACGTGTGAGCTAAAGCTTGACACAGGTCCTTAAATGAAATGAAAAAAAAATTTTTTTAATCTACCACAATTGCATCAAAGTGCTTGTTTCTTTTTAAAAATCAAATGATTCCTTTTTTTAAGAAGGCAGTTGATTACAAGTTTTCGAATTAATTTATTTTTAACTCAAAGAAAATTTTATATATAGCATTGTTTTACTGTGGGTTTTCCCCTCAACTTACAAAAGCAATACTTGTTCATCATAATTATTTTGAAAGTTTAGGAAAAAAATGTTTAAACTTGGGGAAAAAATATCTCACAATTCTACCACCAAATGGTGATCTCTACAAATACCCAGATGAATCTCCCTTTAGTCCTTCCAAGTATTCCATTTAGGAGGCTGAGACTATGTTTGTAAGCATGATTTTTATTCTAACATTCATCCTAAACTCTATCATGTCTCATTAAAATCTCTTTGCATGGTGCATACACCATGATTTGCTTAATTATTGTCCTAATGTCGAAATGTCACTTTGGGGGGCTGAGGCAGTAGGACCAATTGAGTCCAGGAGTTTGAGAACAGCCTGGGTAACATAGTGGCACCCTGTCTCTACAAGAAAAAATAAATAATTAGCTGGGTAGGGTAGTGCACGCCTATAGACACAGCTCCTCGGGAGGCTGAGGTGGGAGGATTACCTGAGCCCAAGAGGTAAAGGCTGCAGTGAGCCATGATCATGCCACTGCACTCCAGCCTGGGCGACGGAGAACCTGTCTCAAAATAAAAATAATTTAAGAAAGAAATATCTTTGTGCATAAATGTGTATCTGCATTTGGATTATTTCCATAGTATCTATTCTTAGAAGTGGAATTACTAAGGTGTGAATACTGTGAAAGCTCTTGATACATGTTGCCAAATTGTTTTCCGGAAAGTTTATACTAATTTACACTTCCATTAGCATTATTTGAGTGCTTTTTTTCCACTTTACCTATGCCAGAATTGAAATTTATCACTTTAATTTTTGCTAACTTCATGGAACAGAAATAAGATTTTTTTTCTTAGTGAAAGTGTTGAGTCCACTTTTTTAAAGTGACTATTTAAAGTAACAATTTTGGCTGAGTGCCTGTGGCTCACAACTGTGATCCCAGTGGTTTGGGGGGCTGACTTGGGAGGATTGCTTGAGGCCAAGAGTTTGAGACAGTGAGACTCTGTCTCTACAACAACAACAACAAAATTAATAATAATAAAGTGACAGCTTCATTTCTTCTGCTAATGATTTAGGTCTTTTGTTAATTTATCTTTTGGGTTTTAGTACTTTTAAATTTTGTTGATTTGACGAGCTCTTTTATTTTACATATTAGAAATAATAACTGGTAATATGGTAGTAAGTGTTTAACAATCAACAATCAGTTCTTTTCTAGGGGAAAAGAGAGCCTGGTTTGTAGTATTTGCCTGTTTCTATGGTGTAAATACTCCTATGATTTCAAACAACCAGCAAGATGACACTGTACACAAAGATGAGAAGAGATGTATACAATCCACTTTCACATACAGCTCCAGGCTGCTTGCAGTACATCACTGAAACCCTTGGCAATAGTATATGTTACAAATGTTTTTTCAGTTTGCTTTTTCTATCTTAATTGTATTTACAATGTCTTTACAAGTTTTACACAAAGGTAAATATTCAAATACTTTGCTTTGTAATTTCTCTCATTATTGCAGTCCTCCCACCTTCATCTGTGGTTTCACTTTCTGTGATTTCAAAAGTTTACAGAAATATTAAATGGAAGATCCCAGAACCAAGTAATTCATAAGTGTTCAATCGTGTGGTGTTCTGAGTAGCGGGATGAAATTTTGCACATCCTGTTTCATCCCACCCATGGTGTGAATCATCCCTTTGTCCAGCACATTCACACTGTCAATACTCTCTGCCCATTAGTCACTCAGTAGCCTGTTGGTTACCAGATCAACTGTTCAGATGAGGTATCAACAGTGCTCATGTTCAGGTAACCCTTATTTTACTTAATAATGCCCCAAAGCACAAAAGTAGTGATGCTGGCAATTCCACTATGGCAAGGAGAAGCCGTAAAGAGCTTTCTTTAGGGAAAAGGTTGAAGTTCTAGACTTAATAAGGAAAAAAAAAAATTGTATGCTGAGTTTGCTAAAATCTATGGTAAGAACAAATCTTCTATCCATGAAATTGTGACAAAGGAAAAATAAATTCATGCTAGTTTTGCTGTCGCACTTCAAGCTACAAGAGTTACAGCCACAGTGTGTATGATATTATAGTACATTGTTATAATAGTTCTATTTTTAGATATTGTTAATCTCTTACTGATAAATAACTTTATCATAGGTATGTATGTATAGGGAGAAACAATATATATAGGGTTCAGTACTATATGAGGTTTTGGTCATCCACTGGGGGTCTTAGAACGTATCCCCCTTGGATAAGAGGAGACTACTGTACTTCTAAGACTAGAAAGTTCCTCATTCAAAGACAAAATAATCTCCTCTATTATCTGTGACTTTTATGGCTTAATTTACAAAATATTTTAGATCTATTTTTTTCTGAAATCTATAATGATATATGACATGAGGTAAGGATCTAAATTAATTATTTTCTGAGTAATTAGAGACCCCAGCCCACTTGTGAAATTACTCCCCCATTGATTTATGAATTGCATATAGAGTATATTCCTTTCCTACACTTACCAAGGTCTTCAGTGACGTTACAGGTAGCTATATACCTTTACTACACTGATTTACTTATCCTTATTTTAGAAAATATTTTAGCATATAGTAGAGTAAGTTTCCTTTCATCACTGTCTTTACCAAAACAGAAAACAAAATACCTGCATACATGCAAAAAGACAAAACCAAACTCTAGTTAGTGTTTTTGACACTTTTACATCTTCAATTAAGGCTTCATTTGCTCTTGGGTTGTCTCAATCCCAGTTTAAAAATGAGCAAGAGTCTGTCCGTGGTCTTTGAAATTCTTGTAATTTATTTGCTATTAAAAAGTCTTCCTTTCCTAGTAAAATTCATAACCATAGTTTAAACATAATTTAGGACTTTGTCAAATATAATACTTAAACTGGAATGTCTCCCCAAGTAACAGATTTGTGTTTTTCAAAGGCCTACACAGAACTCTCACTTTTTTTCTTAGTAAATACCAATTTCTTATATGTCTTCACTCTACATTGGAATTTATTTGAATGTCAAGTATAATACAATTTTTTTCTATGGACAAGCAGAATTTTTTCTTAATTTTTTAAATCAATACTTATAAATGGGTACAAAAAGTTAAAAACCATGGTTCTTGGGACCACTAGCCTGGTGGTAGAAGAAAGTCAGTTCTATTTCCAGAACACCAAAACACAATAAAGACGTGACTAACAATGCTCATGGACAAAATCTGGACACAAATGAGCCAGAAATCTCTCATATTCTCTAAAAAATCTAGATAAACTCTTTTTCATTGTGTATGAAACAGGTTGATTCAGACTTGCTTGCGCTGTGTTAACTTCATTGTGGTTCTGGTTCAATCCATAAAAAATCTTGCCTGATGCAATATTGAAAAAAATCCTTTTCCAAACTTATGGCACCAATTGTGAAATACATTTTTGTGAAAAGCTTTTATGTCAGTGATGGCCAACGGCAACCCATGACCATATCAACACAATGCATGTTCTGTTTGGTCCATATATGGTTTACAAAAGATCTTGAATAATATGCCAATATTGTTAATTTGAGCAATTTCATATAAAATCTGGATTTCTAGCTTCCTTTAAAACACTATTGAGACATCTTTCCCACTTGGCAATAATCACCTAGAATCAAACCACTGCTGCTTCCCTCAGATAAATTAGCAGAGATCACTTCTCTCTGAGATAGGACTCTCTCACTCATGCACACCATCAGCCTAATTACAAAATGCATTCATTTAGGTAACCCCTGCTTTAAATGATGTCTCCTTATCATGTGTGATGGGAAATTAATGGGAAATTTGACTCAAAATTACAGATTTTAGAAGACCAAATAAGAGCTCGAGATCAGGCGGCCACAGGAACTAACTTTGCAGTACACGAGATAAACATCAAACACCTACAAGGAGTTGGAGATCTTCGAGGAAGAGTAGCCAGGTGAGAAGAAGCATGTTAACTAACGTTTAACAGTAAATTCTTGGCCAGTGAATTCTCATTCCCAAACAAGCTCCATGCTGTGGAAAAAAGATATTGTCTACACATTAAGCTAAACTAATGAGATGGCATTTGAGAAAGTGTACCATAGAACTTTGAATGCCTCACGCTAGCTGTGAGATTCAAAGTTTCTGTAAAGACCCCTTACACAGTTTGATTCCAATGGAAGCGACCAAAGTTCTGTCTTTACAGCCTCAACCGTCCAAATGCCAACATCCATACATAGACGCACCTTCATAACCATGTACGAAATCCCCATATGTGTCAAATGCTAATGAGTAAAACATTTACAATATACAAGAATTATAATAGTCTAATGGGATTTACTGCCAAATGGATAAAGTTTTGAATAACATCTTTTGTACAAGATTTCTAAATCAAAAGAATTGATGGTATGCAGTTCAGCAAATATGTGTAGGTATTGAGAATGGCAGCACCACTCTGGCGGACACATCAAAGATGACTTGTGAATGGCTGACTATGGACACCTTTCCATCACTACATCTTCTGCCAGTACCTCATTCCTCTCTCCTGAAATACTCCCATCTCCATCTGATTAATCCTCTCGGAATTAGATAATTACTACCTAAGAATTAGATAATTACTACCTAAGACGAAGCTCTCTTAGGGTATTTACCCATTTAATTCAACAAAAATGTATTAAGCACTCATCTTATGCCAGGCCGTGTAATGTTAGAATTCAGCAACATGGTCTCCTTTCTATAGCTGTTTACAGTCTACCAGGAAAAACAAGCTGTATCAATAACCAATACAGTGAATGCTGTACTAAAAGTCTGGGATGCTATGGAAATGTCCAAATCAGACCCACACAGAAGAGAGGCTTCCCAGGGGAAGTGACACTTGAGCTGAGTTTTGAAGGATTTATAACAGTTAACTAGACAAGGAAAAGTGAGAAAGACAATTTACCTGGAAGAATAATATGTGCAAAGGAACTGAGGGAAGGATCACTGTGACATGTTCATGGGCCTACCTGGGAGAATGGCATTTTGGTTATGGTATTTTGGAGTAGGCATTTTGAGAAAGTTGGGACAGGAAGCCAGAGAAGCAGTCCAGACCTGGAGGATGAGGGGTCTTGTAGGCTAAGGTAAAGAGTTCGAACTTTATGTAGAAGGTTATAAATGACCATGGGGGGATTTTAAGTAAGGGGGTGGCATATCATATTTTGTGATATTCTAGTTGCAGTGAATTGGTAGAATACAAAAAAAGGTTGTGGAGATCAGAGGAAGGCTATTGTACCAATCCAGGTGAGAAGTGGCAGGGCCTAAACCAAGGCACTAGACATGAAAGCCCAGAGTAGGGGACAGACAACACAGACATTAGAGAAATAGAATCTACAGGATTACTGCATGAATAAACATGGAGGATGAATTAAGCAGGGGAAGGTCAAGGATAATGACCAAAGTTTCTGGGCTTGGAGACTGGTTGAATACTCATGTTATGCCACAGAGAAGAAAATATGAAACAAGGAGCAATTATAACAAGGAAGTGGAAAGAGAAACGGAGTAATAAAATGTTTGGCTTCCACCATGTTGTGTATGAGACGCCATCAGGATATTAGCTGGAATGGGCATGGAGCTCAAAGGGGAGGAAGGGAGGAGGTGTCAGGGATGCCCAAGTTTCTGGTTGGCCCACAACATAAACGACTTAGTGGCTTTAGGAAAGACTCTGTAGTTCTGGAGTGTGGCTTCATTTCTGTTAAAAATAAAAGATGCCGTCTTGGAAATAATACATATGGTTGAAAAACTCTCATCCAAGAAAAAAATAACTGTCAGCCAGTCCAGAGAATAAACAGGTGAATTTATATTGTATATTAACATATAAATAAATAATATAGAGAAATATTTATTTCATTAATATTTTATCAATACCAAAGAAGTTTTATAACATTTGGGTAAGTAATGAAACAAGATAACAAAACAAATATCAGCAAACCCACAACCCTATTTAGGTGTGCCAAGATTTTGCAAAGAAGATAAAACCAAACATGGTTTCTTTGTTTCTTTTTTGAGACAGAGTCTCGCTCTGTCACCCAGGCTGGAGTGCAGTGGCGTGATCTTGGCTCACTGCAGCCTCTGCCTCCCAGGTTCAAACAATTATCATGCCTCAGCCTCCTGAGTGCCTGGGATTACAGGTGCACGCCACCATGACTGGCTAATTTCAAACATGTTTTAAATGAAATATAATTTGGTTCAATTTGGTGGTATGCTGATGACACTCCTACCAACTATTTCTTTCTGCAAACCACTTACAAACCAATTATTTTATTTTTGTAAACCGTGTTTTATTTACAAGACAAAATAGCAAATGGATCTCAAAGAAACTAAGAGATCAATGAAATTATGTCAAAATACGCAATTCTTTTTGCTCTGCTTGCTTTTTGCTTACCTTCCCCTTCAATCAAAAGCAGTGATTTTAGAACAAGGTCTTATTTTTCCTTGAAATGTCTCCCTTTTATGGAAAATTTCTGAAATCTATTTGGCAATGTGAGACAGAATTTGGCTAAGGGCCATGAGACTTAAATTCACCCTCCCTCTCCTGTTTCTTTTCTGTGCCTTTGCCAGGCAAATGACTAATGGACAAGCTAAGGCAGATTGATTACTGTCTTTCCACATAGAGGGAACTCTATTCCAATGAGCATTTTGGCATAAGTAAAATTAAGTTGATTGTTTTAACATAATTGCTAGCAAACATTTTACTGCTCCATAAATCAGTCTCAATATTTAATAACTACAATGAGATTTGAATTTTACACCTTATTTCCCATGGCAATACATGGCAGTTTAAAAGTAAGTCTTCCCAATGAGATGAGGTTCCCAAAGTTGCCAGCCTGCTTTTGATACCCATCCTTTATTTAATAGAGTAGAGGCTTGCGTGGGTCATCAGAGAGAGAGGTCACGTCCCCTTAGAGATTCAGGTGAAGTGCAAAAAAAGGAAAAGGCGAGCATGGGAAGGGCACCCCTAGGGATGGATATGACTTACAATCCGTAGCCGCAGTCAGAGGCGAACTCTCTAGCCCCATTTGGCTCTTTAGGACTCCAGAACAAACCTGCATGTGGGTAAAAAAAAAAAAAAAAAAAAAAGATAAATTTTGTTGATTTGTGATTAAAAGCAAAATCATGTTCTTTAAAGAAACATAATAATGTGGATATTATGACAGGCCTGGTCAGAGAGGGCAGAATAAAAACCTCTTATTCCACTCCTCTTACTTGAGACAAATCAATGCCAGTGAAAAATAAAAGAAGAAAAACAAAAAACTCCATCTTTAATATAATATGGAAGTTGCTGTAACCACTGACCACAAACAGAGCACACTTACCAAATATTGTGACATTTGGACTGATACAGTCCTTCTCAGATTTAAACATAATGATTTCCCACTAGTCAACAGTCATAATTTTGAGAGGCATTGGCAAAATGGAATCAAGCAGCATTACTTAGAGGCTCGGGTGGGTCATCGGAGAAAGACAACATGTCCCCTTAGAGATTCAGGTCAGCAATACCAAACAGCCGGGAGGTCTAGCCAAAGATGCAACCGTGTTCTTTATCATTTCTATCATCTAGGACCTCCCTCCTTGCCCACTTATACCTGAGAGAAACTGGCTGAAGTGCAACAAGCTGAGGAAGGAGAGAGATTTGATACTGCAAGCCTGAATAGAGGATGTGATCTACCAGCCACCAAACACACTCACTGATCCTCTGCAGGTAGCAGAAACATTCAAAGACATAATAGTTATTGTTAGAATGCAGTCATGCATATGAATCACTTCCACTATCATCCCCAGATAGACAGAAGACAGATAGATAGATGATAGACAGACAGACAGATAATAGATACATAAAACATAAGCAAAAGACTAGTGAATACACTTCATGAAGGAACTTCCCAGAAAAGCACAGGAAGAGTTCAAGCCAAAAGTTCTCCCGGTTTCAAAGAAATTAAGAACAAAAGACAAAGAATTAAAAAAAAAAAAAAAAAAAAAAAAGGATTACTTGTGAACAGTCACATGTAATTTGGCCCTTCTAAAAGCCCCACTGAATCTACAGTAAAAAGATTTTCTCTTTAAAATATAAACCCATAAGGACCAGGGATATCAGCATAGAAGTCTTGGAACCTAGAAAGCAGATGGAAACATGAAAACTGCCTTAGCAGAATGAAAGCCAATTTTCAAGTTGTAGGATAAGCTGAGAACAACGTAACTTTATGCAACAGAATTTTCAAAAGGCTTCAGGCCCTTGCCACTAGGGAGAGGAACTGAGAGAGGCAGTGAGAGGAAGGGTCAGAAACCACTGTAGTTTATTATTAGCTTATTAGTTACTATTAACTTTCAAATTACAGGCATCTTTTACTTTGATAAAATAAATAATCATTTTAAAAGTAAGGTATAAAAACGTTTCCCTCCAAAAGAGACTATCAGATAACAAAAGGAGATAGATAAACTGGAATTGCTCAGGGATAGATGAAAGAAAAAGTCAAGATACTATGAAGATTAATCTACTTTAGAAGCTCCTAAAATAGAACAAATGCAACCAAAAATAATGAGTTATAAAAAGTAAAAACATGAGTAAACCACACCAAATAAAAAGAGATAGTTACTTTTCAATATAAAAATGATTGTAGAAAAATTGTCATATGACAGGCAAGGAAAACTCATCCAATATAGAACTAATAGAAGGCCCTAAAGAAGAAACAGAACGAATTCTTCAAAAAAAAAAAAAAAAATCATGCCTATAAGAGAAGAAAGTGTTCTTGAAATACAGATGTGAATCTACAGATTAAAAGGAAAAACTGTGACCATGGAAAAAATGATATAAGAACAATGAAACCAAGATATCCTGGTTGAAGTTGCTGAACAATAAGGATAAAGACTGCAACGAGCATCCAGGTAGACAAAGCAAGTCTCATAAAAAAGGAAAGAAATGTCATCACCTCAGACTTCTCCACCTCAACCAATGCTAGAAAAGAATGGACTGATGTTTATCATGTTCTGAAAGAAAGAAAAAAAATGTTATCTCAACTAAGTTACCTTTCAATCACAAGAGAAGTCAGGTATTCTCAAGCACTCAAGAACTTGAGAATTCTAGTACTCCTGAGCCCTGCTTTTAAAATCTGGATGACAAAATCTGGCCAACCATGGAATAAATCAAAATAAGGATCTTAGAAAAGAAATCATGGCTTGAAAGGATTATCAATGAACATCTAATCTACATATAAAGTGAACATTAAATAACCATATACATTCTAGTGACAGAACACAGTGCAAATGTCATAAAATTTAACATTTTAAAATTAGCAAATTATTTTTTTAAATGTTGAAGGCACAAGTATATAAACTTATTTATTTTCTCATTTTTTGGCTTATGGTCAACAGATAATATCTAAAGTTGGTATTGAGATGGTAGCTGTGACAAGTATAACAATTCCAATCTATGATAGCTTTTTATAGCTTCTTTTTTTTAGAAAAGAAATCTCTCTCATAGTGAAGAAATACATATCTGAAACTCAACAATTTCTTCATTTCTCACTACATTTATCTTTTCTTAGGTTAAAGTAAAATTAAATGTAATATTTTAAAGTTGATGCATATAATATAATCCCAGTATTCTAAATTATGTTTTCTTCCTATCTCTGTGTATATGTATATATATATATATATGTACACATATATTTTAAGTATATATGTATAATGATGAACAGAATGATAATCAAATATTAATAATGTTACTTTTTAAAAGGGATTTGGAAAGATCTTAACTTTCCTCTTTGTTCTTTGAGGCATGATATGAAATTTTTTCTAATGGTGATGTACTATTTTAACAGAAACAATAAAATCATTCTAAAGAAGGAGGAGGCAGAGGAACTCCTTTTGGAATATAGAGTGCAGCTTTGAAAAGCCATGAATCAGTCCTTGACTTCAACATGTGGGATTAGGCTAGTGGGTGGTGGTTAGGGGAGGTGAAAATGAATAGGCGGCAACTCTCAAGTTGAGTAAATAAATCATAGCTGCTAATCTTATGTGGGTACTCCCCCTGTGTCAGGCACTGGCTAAATGCTTTGCGTGCATCACCTCCTTTCATCCCTAAATAACCTACAAAGTAACACTATTCAGGACAGCCACTTACAGTTTTGAAGGTTGAGCACTCAGGAGACATTATTCGCATTGTCAACCACGTGTTTCTGGCACTCCTGGAGTCGTGTGGTAGACAAGTTGTACAACTGTATGCAGTGACCATGGCATCATTTCCCCTTTTTTTCAGATGAGGAAAACTGAAATCTGTAGGCGTTAAGAAGCTTGTCCCAGGCCGGGCGCGGTGGCTCACGCCTGTAATCCCAGCACTTTGGGAGGCTGAGGCGGGCCGATCACGAGGTCAGGAGCTCGAGACCATCCCGGCTAAGACGGTGAAACCCCGTCTCTACTAAAAATACAAAAAAATTAGCCAGGCGTGGTGGCGCATGCCTATAGTCCTAGCTACTCGGGAGGCTGAGGCAGGAGAATGGCATGAACCTGGGAGGGGGAGCTTGCGGTGAGCCGAGATTGTGCCACTGCACTCCAGCCTGGGGGATAGAGCAAGACTCCGTCTCAAAAAAAAAAAAAGAAGCTTTTCCCAGATCATAAACCTAGGAAGTAGCAGAAGCATGGTCTATCTGACACCAGAAACCACATTTTTAACCAGTAGCCTCCACTGCACAGACCCTGCTGTCCCTGAGGGTGGGAAACAAAAGAAGGATAGAAGGGAGATGGCAGGAAGTGGTGGTAGCAGCAGCCACTCCTGAGCAGTCTTTGGGGGTCTTAATATGGACTCACATCAGGACATTCTAACTAACCAACAATAGAGGTGCCATTCTGACAATGACAGTTTGTATATGCAAAGGTGTAAAACATCTTTTCATCAGGAATTTTGTGCGTACCATCCTGCTCCCATTCTTGATCAGACTAATTCCTAATTTTTTCTCCCAGCAGCTTCTTCACCCCCACTACAGCCATTTTTAAGGGTGATACTAAAGGGATACCTTTAGTATCTTTTTAAAGAAATGCTCAGGCAAAATTGCCATCTTAACTCACCTTTGCCTCAAATCTTTTGCACCAAAAACTTTAAAAGATTCATTCTGGGATCCTAAAAATGTTGACATCATAAAGCAAACAATATTTATATCACTTAGCATAATAATATGAAAATGTATTTCCTAATTAATATTATTTGATGACAGTCAAAACAGTTATTTTATAAAATGACAAATATCAAAATAATCCTTGATAACTCAGATATACAAAAGATAAAGTCCTTCAGTGCTCTTCAACCTATCCTTCATGCATATGTGAAAGTATACAGAAACTGACCATTAATACACTGTGCAACCTGCTCTCCTCCAAGAGAGTCACAGGTAACGGTTGTGGGGGTGTGGTTCTGTGTGTTATCTTTCCTAACATACTGGGAAGATAATCTTCGGCTTACCTCACTAGCTCCTTCTCACCAGAATTCCTTCCCTAAATTATCACATGCAACTTTATGGACCAAACCTTCATTCATATGTTAGTGTGAATTGGTTTTGTCCTAATATGACAATGCCTGACTGAGACCATTCAAGGAACAGGAGTTTTGTTTGAGGCTAAAAGGGTGAGAAATTGGAGAAGATGGATTGGAAGATTTTGATTTGCTGGGACACCTTTTCTTGCCAACGGAGAATTGATAGTCTGGGGGCCAAGAAAAGAGGATAAAGAGAGGAAAGTGGATTTAGAACACGATATATAAGAGGAACAAATTTTAATTTTGCCTAACCATAGGCAGCAGCGTATATTTCCAAAACATCAAAATTTGCTATAACTCCTATGACTAAGTTAATATCAAGCTGAAAATGTAAAAATTCCCTCAATTTACCACAATATCCCCATGTAAACTATTTCAAGTTGGTGCTCTGGTTTGAGCCAATGCATTCAACCTGGTTTCTCTCTCATCAGAAAGAGAAGGGAAAAATGAAGAAAGAGATTCCTGAATACACTCCTGTATCTACCAACTCATTCTTCAAATGACTTTAGAACTTTGGCCATCAAACGAATGTGCAGGTGTCTACTATAGTGTTAAAAATGTTATAAAGGTATTGATCTCACACCAATTTCCATCTTGCCATTAGATGTGATTCAAGCATTGTGAAGCTTTCTGGAGACATTCACTTATTCAGGCAAGAGTACCGGCAAATTGAGAAAGCCATTCAAGAATTCGTGCCCGCACTGGAAACTCTTTCCAAGAACTTGGACATGAAGGTAATTGAAAATAGATGGGACTCATATTACGTGTTACTGCCAGAAGTAAGATCATTATAGCTTATCAAAATGCCCTATCAGGTGGTAATTTTTTAAGAGAACTCTTTTCTTCCAAAGGGTGTAATTCTGACAGCTCACTCATATACGCCATGGAAACAGTCAACTCAATCAACAAATGTTTAATGAATGTCTGCTGTGTTCCAACACAGCCATCTACTCTAAGCATGCACTGCTTGAGTCCACCATTGCTGTTATTTTTTTACTCTCTGGAAGTAGTAAAGTTATTTTTACTCAAAGACTATTGAACCAAGGAATATAAACAAAAGAACTTCCCATGGAAGCTATTATTATTAAAAGTCCAACATAAATGTGAATTGTTCATGTTACATCCCACTTAAAGCCCTGCAATGGGTTGTATCTCTTACAAAATAACATGTAAGTCCTTTGGTTGGTCTGGATTTTAAAGGCCATCTGTGCTTCTTGACTCACCCTTTATGCCCAGTGATACTGAGCTCCCTGTAGGTAGGTCGCCACTCACACCAAGATATTACACATCTTCCTCTAGTTTGTGCTCTTTTCTGCCTGAAGTGTCTCTTTTTCACCTTCCCAGTCAATGGTTTCACTAAAGTGGAGCCCAGTGCAAAGTTTTCTGTGCTCCACTTTGTCACATCTTATGCAAAACAAACACTTCTCTTCTCCTCTGAAGTCGTTTGGGCAGAACAAAGTAGACATCCTCTGGAAATTGGAAATATGAAAGTTTGGCATTTGATTATTTGTTGGTAGGCGCCAGTTAGTCCAGAGCAGGTGTTACTGAGCACATAGTTTACTCTAGTCCCATCTGGCTCTCCTTATCTACCTCCTACCCACCCATCTTATTAGGCCCAATAATTTTTAAACTCTCTTTGTTTTTCAAGGTACTCAATCATATCAATAATATGGCAATTTTATCTCTGATTTTCTGATTTAAGACTTCATTGCTTTTCTTAAAGTCTTGAGCAGAAATTCCAGAATACTGTTAAATAAAAGTGGTCATAGAAGGAAACTTATCTGGTTCCTGATTATCCTGGAAATGTCTTTGCTGTTTGCTGCTGGCTATTGGTTAGAAATATTTTTTAATCATGTTAAGGAAGTATCCAGTGATTCCTACTTAGTTTTTATCAGGATGGAATATCTACTTTAATCAAATGCCTTTTAGATATCAACAAATATCTAGAACCACCATATTGGTTGTTTTTTGGTTTGGGGATTTGTGTGTTCTTTGTTGACTTCTTTGGCCTTCTAATGTGTTAATACATTTCCTAATACTGAAACATTCTTGGATTTCTATAATGAAAGCTATACAGTTATTGTATAATAATTCAATAATTTGGCATCAGGATTCAAAAGTGACATTGGACTATAATTCCTCTCTGTTTAGTATATTTTTAAAGATAATGCATATACATAGCTCAAAAACAAAACTACATAAGAAAATATAGCCAGAGAATTTTCATTCCCACCCCTTAACCATTCATCACATTTTTTTCATGATCCTCACAGGTAAGCATTTTTATTCAATTGTGGATGCATTCAGTATGCCCTTATGCAGACATGAGCAAATGCAAATAAATATTTTTATTCCCCCTTTATTGCACAAAAAATAGTGTATATATATAGTATATATAAATAGTATATATATAGAGCTATGCTTTTTTAAAAAAAAAATTAAACAAATATATCCTGAACATCTTTCCATATTGATACACAGAGACCTTCCTTATCCTTTTTTACAACTGCATACCCTTCCTTTGTATGTAATAGTTCAGTTAACTGCTCTTGCATAGATGGACATTTGGGTTCTTTCAAATATTTTGCTCTTTCAAACAATGCTGCAATGAATAACCTTGCACACATATGTCATTTTGTATGCATATAGATATATCTGTAGAATAAATATCCAGAAGTGGGATTTCTGGATCAAAATAAAATAGAATAAATAAAATCAGAGAGAATTAAGCAGAGAGAGTACATGTGTGTTGTTTTGAAAGATCTTGCCAAATTGCTTTCTATATGGCTTTCACCTCGTTGCACACCCACCAACAATATGTAAAATGTCCTGTGTCTCCATTGCCTCACCAATGCAGTGTTGTTCAACTTCTGAATTTTGCCATTCTTATAGGAAAAAGGCAGTATCTTTTTGTTTTAATTAGCCTTTTTTATTATGGATGAAGTTGAGCATCTTTTCACATATTTAAGGGGCATTTGTATTTCTTTTTTGGTGAACTATCTGTTTATGTCTTTTGCCTATTTCTCTACTGGGCTATTTTTCCTCTCTATCTCTAGGAGCTCTTTATATGGTAAGGAGATGAGCTGTTTTCTCTATGACACAAATTGCAAATGCATTTCCCCAGTTTGTCATAGGTCTTTGGTTTTTGACATGCACAAATAGTTCTCTAGTTGTAGTTGAATTTATCAGTTCTTTTGTGGCTGCTGGAATTTCAGATCAGTTAGAAAGAGCTTCCCTACACAAAGTCTTGAAAGAATTCTTCATATCTCTTCAGGCACTTTCATGGCTTTGTTGTTTACACTTAAATCCTTCGTCCATTTGTAGTTTTCCTAATATGTGTCTTAACTACTGTTTTAATTATTGAATCTTTATAGTATTTTTATATCTGGTAAGGCTAGTTCCTTCCATTACGTTCTTTTTTCAGTTTCCTGGTATAATTAGTTGTTTTTGCTTATAATTTTTAAATCAGCCTGTCTCATTTCAATAAATAAATCAAAAATAAACTATTTTAATCTTTATTAAAATCATGTTAAATTTGTAAATAAATTTTAGAATTGACATAGTCATAATGTTGAGTGTTCTATCCAAGAATGTAGTGTGCTTCCCATTTGTCTGAGTTTGCTTTTAAGTTCTTGAGGAGTATTTTCAAATTTTTCTCATGTAGATTTGGCATAATTTCTTATTAAATGTATTTTGAGATTTTGAAATCTTTTTAGTTTATTGTAACAGGGGCTTCGATATGCCTCCTAATTCATTGTTAGTTGTATATTATGAAGACAATATTAATTTTATATTCCAGTGTATTCTCTTCTTGATTATAGTAAGTTTTTAGTTTCCCTTCCTCCCCAAGAACACAATCATATGATCTGTAAATGGTAATAGTTTTAGCTCATGTTTTTTCATTTTCGTATACAAAATTTCTCTCTCTTTTCTAATTGCTTTGACTAATAACCCCAAACAATGTTAGATAGTATGTGGGAATAGTGGACATCCTGGTCTTCTTCCTAACTTTAACTGTCCTGTGTTTCCCTTATGATGGGGAAAGTAAGTTTCCCCATTAAGCAGGTTTAGTAGCCAACTATTCCTATATTATTGAATTTTTTAGAAATCAAAAACGATTATTGAATTTTATCAAATACCTTTTCAGCATTTATGAAATGATGTGTTCTCTCGTGTTATACTAGTGTAATTATTTCCTATTATTAAACCATCCTTGCATTTTCTTAAATAAATTACACTCATTATGATGTATTTTGGTGTGCTGCAGGATAATGTTTGCTGACATTTTACTTAAGAATTTTGCATTAGTGCTTTTAAGTGAGATTAACCTATTTTCTGTGCCATCGTTTTCAGATTTTGGAATCACCATTGAACCGACCTCATAAAAAAATTTGAAAGTTTTCTTATTTTTCTATGTTCTGAAACAGTTTAAAGAGTATGATAAGTATTCTTTAAGGATTTGGTAGCTTTGCTTCTGACATATTATCTGAGCCTGATGATTTGATGGGGAAGGAAGCCCTTTGATAGCTTTCATTTTTTATATTTTATTTAGTTTTTTTGAGATAAGGTCTCTTTCTGTTGATTAGTCTGCTTAAACTTTCTATCTCTTCAGAGGTTAGCTTCTATAAATTACTTTTTCTTAGAAAAAAATATCTATTTCCTTCAGATTTTGAATTTGCATAAAGTTATGCAAAATGCTTTTAGGGTGGTTTTAATTCTCTCTGCTTTTATTTATTCTATTTTATTATTTTGTATATTTGTGCCTTTCTTTTTTTTCCCCCTTGATTAGGTTAGGTGTGCCTTAACAATGGTTTTACAATTAACAAATCCTTTTATATATTTTTTATTTTCTGCTTCTATTGTCTTTTCCAACTCTCCAATTTCACCTTTTATCTCTTCTTTTTCCTTGCCTACAGGGTATTTTGTTGTTCATTTTGCAACTTTTTAAAACCACATGTATTTGTATTCTTTTTTGCTGACATGAGCATTTATGGCTGTGAATTTTTCCTGAGCATTCATTCTTCTTCCTTATATCCCCCAGAGTTTAACATGTAGTATTCTCATTATTATTTCCTAGAAATTCTGCAATTGCATGTGGTATCTTCCCTTAAATAGTTAAGAGGAGTGTATTAGTCTGTTCCCACACTGCTAATAAAGACATACCCAAGACCAGGTAATTTATTTTTTTAAAGAAAGAGGTTTAATGGACTCATAGTTCCACATGGCTGGGGAGACCTCACAGTCGTGGTGAAAGGTGAAGGAGTAGCAAAGGCATGTTTTACGTGGTGGCAGGCAAGAGAAGTGCCAAGCAAAAGGGGGAAAAGTCCCATATAAAACCATCAGATCTCATGAGAACTCACTCACTATAATGAAAATAGCAGCATGCAGGTAATTGCCCCCATGATTCAATTACCTCCCACGGGGTCCTTCCCATGACATGTAGGGATTATGGGAATTACAATTCAAGATGAGATTTGGATGGGGACACAGCCAAACCATATCAAGGAAGTTTTTTCCCCACCCTCTGAGTTAAGGACTTTTTGTTTTGTTATGCTGGTATTCATTTTAATTTCATCTCATTGTAGGTAAAAATTTTAATATATGTAAGTTTTAGTTTTTGGAATATTTTGAGGATTGTTTTTGGTGGCTGGATAGTCCATTTTCATACATGTTCTAAAAAAAGCGTATTCTGTATTTTTAGGGCACAAAGTTGAATCAGTACTTATAGGGAATAACTTACTGGTTAAATCTTCTGATCCTTACTTATTTTTCAGTCTACTGCTGTCTTGGATTGAGAGGTGAATTAAAGTCCCCTCTGGTTATCAGACTTCCATTTCACCTATAATTTCAGTTTTTAGAATGTTTCTGCTATGTTATTTGGCTTACAGATATTCATACCTACTCTTTTTTCTTTCTTAATTTTCATACTTAAGTTTCCTCACTTCACATGTAGAGTAGAACAAACTTTGCCTATTACCTTTTCGAAAAACCAGCCCTTGGATTACACATCAACCCCATACCTTTTGTTTTTATTCATTTATTTTTAAAATCTTTGTTTTCAATTGCTGCCTTAACAAATTACCATAAACATAATAGTTTAAAACAACACAAATGCATTATCTCATGGTTTCTGTAGGTCAAAATTTGGGAGGGGCTAGACTGGACCCTCAGAATCTCATAAGGCAGAAATCGAGGTGTCTGCAGAGTTGTGTTTCTTTGGGGAGGCTTTAGGAATGAATCCTGTTCAGGTTCATTCAAACTTTTGAATCCAGTTCCTTGCAGTTGTAGGCCTGAGGTCCTTGCAGGCTGTTAGCTGGGGGTTGGTCCTTGCTCCAGAGGCCGCCTACCTTCCTTCTTGTGTTTTCCATGTGGCCTTTCTCCAGCAACAGCAGGTCAAGTCCATTTCATGCTTCAAGTCATTCTGACTTCACCTTCTGCTGCATCCCTCTCACACCAGCTGGAAAAACTTCTCTGCTTTTAGGAGCCCCTGTGATTAAGTTAGGCCCACTTGGATAATCCAGAATAATCTCCCCCTTTTACTTTAATTACAGCTGCAAATCCCTTTTGCTCTACAGCATAGCACCTTCACAGGTTTCAGACTGAGGGCATGGACATCTTTGCGAGCCCATCCTGCCTCCCACAGTTTGTCAATTTCTTCAT